>NC_140167.1:43334166-43409166 GCF_963971535.1 Notolepis coatsorum
GAAGATGGACCTCTGGAAGTGCAGGGGACAGTTGGTGGGGATGAGAATGAGGGGGGGGGGGGGGGGGGGTCGTGGTAGGGAGGATTACGGAGGATGGAAGTAAACATGAGGTGGAGGTCATTGAGCTGCAGGAACAGGGTGGAAGGCCTGGGATCAGTGTGGATGAGATGATTGGGCAGGAGGAAGGTGGGACTGTTGGAGGAACGGGGTCAAAGGACTCAGGTGGGGGGGTCAGGGTGGAGGAAGTAGAGGATATTGACATGGAGGAGGGAGACGACGGGATGATGGTTGTTAGGCAGAAGAGGAAGCTAGAAATAGTTGAGTTGTCAAGCTCTCAAGCTAAGAAGGCAGATGTGAAGGAAGTACTCAGCGGTACACAGTGCTCACAAGAGAGTATATGGTCGGAGATGGGCGCTGATGAGGATGATGAGGAATTTGAGGGCGATGCAGCTAATACAGGCATTGAGGGCTATTCATTGGAGAAAATGAAAGGTTTTTTTACAGGCGACAAAAAATAGGAGGGGAGTAGAGGTACTTGATTATTTTCCTGACAAGGCGTTGTTTATTGTGTCAGCGAGGAAAAATATGAGGTTTCAAGGAGATGGTCGTTTTGTTGAAACAGAGATGTACAGGATGAGAAAATGTTTACAGAAGGTACAGCGGGACCCCAGTAAGGGTGAGGACGGAGTGGACTCAGTGTAGTTTTGTTGTTTTTTGTTTTTTTTTGTTTTTTATTTATTTTATTTATTCTTAATAGGGGGTGATTTTAGAGTGGTTTTTGTTTGGTTTGTTGTATGGGGCAAGGGACATGGAGAGAGTGTTTTTTTTTGCTCCTTGACCTCACTGTTTTTCTTATCTCAGGTCCCAATTGAAAGGACTGGTGTGTTGTCAATTGGGGATGGACATTTTAAGGTGTCCCTTTACCGGTTGAGGTTTTTGGTACGGGGGTTAAGAAGGACCTCAACAAAGAAAATGATGATGGGGGGGGAATTGGTATAGTTTTGTTGTTTTGGTGATTTTGTTCACGTGGGTGTTTTACTATTTTTTTTTTATGAGCAGTAATTTTAGAGTGGCCACGTTGAATTTGAATGGGGCAAGGGACATAAAGAAAAGAGCTCTGTTGTATGAAATGATCAAAGTGAAAAGCATTGATGTTATGTTTGTGCAGGAAACACATAGTGATATGTCAAATGAAACAGACTGGAATGCAGAATGGAAGGGTGAGGTGTTTTTAAACTCCCTGACCTCAGTGAGTGGGGGGATTGGCATTTTATTTTTAAAACGGTTTGTACCTTTGTCTTTTGATATACAGTCGAAAGTGGGGGGAGACTGATGGTAGTAACAGCCAAGTTTGAAAGGCGTACTATGGTTTTTATTAATATTTATGCGCCCGTGGTTGGTTCAGAGAGAGCTTTGTTTTTAAATGAGCTCAATGACACTCTGAGGAGTTGTAATTCTGATGATTTTTTATTTCTGGGTGGTGATTTTAATTGCACTCAGAATAATTTTTTAGACAGGAACCATTTTGAACCTCACAGAGAATCGCAGAGGATTTTAAATCGAATAGTAGAGACGCATGATCTTGTGGACATTTGGAGAAGGTTAAATGACAAGAGACAGTATACTTGGACTCATGTTAGAGAAAATGTTATTTCTTTAGCTAGGTTGGATAGGTTTTATTGTTTTAAACATCATTGTGGAGTTGTTAAGATGTGTAAAATTATGCCGGTGGGTTTTACTGATCATTCGTTGGTTTTAAGTGATGTTTTTTATTTCAAGGGTAAAACCAAAGAGTGCTTATTGGCATTTTAACTCCACATTGCTGTGTGATGTTAATTTTAAGGAGACTTTTATTTTTTTTGGAAAAGGTTTAGGGGTGAAAAAGAGGATTTTTCGTCCCTGAGGCAGTGGTGGGACTGGGGGAAAGTTCAAATTAAACAGTTGTGTCAGCAATACACTCTTAATGTCACACGGGGCATTACAAGGTCAATGAGGGATCTAGAGGCTGAGATTGAGGGCCTTCAGAAGATGTTTGAGCCCATACGGAGTCAGGGATATTTTGAGGTTCTAAAATCCAAGAAAAATATGCTTAAGGATCTGCTAGGCATGCAGGCACAGGGTGCATTGGTTCGGTCGAGGTTCCAAAGTGCTAACTTGATGGATGCACCTTCCAGTTTTTTTTTTGGTATGGAAAAGAAGAATGGGCATAGACGTTTTCTGCACACTTTGCGTACGGCTGAAGGACGAGAGCTAATAGAGGACGGAGAGATTCGGCATGAAGCTGTGAGTTTTTATTCACGGTTGTATAAGAGTGAATATAAGGAGAATGAACCGTTGTTTGCTTCTTTTTGTGAGGGGCTTCCAAAGATCTCTGAGGAAGAGAATACCGGTCTTGGGGACCCTCTGGGTCTGAATGAACTATACAATGCACTGCAGGGAATGGAGGGGGGGAAAGCCCCTGGCATTGATGGACTGACCATTGAATTTTACAAAGCTTTCTGGGAGGAGATGGGTGAAGATCTGCTGGAGGTGCTCAATGAGAGTTTTGAGGAAATGTCATTGCCTTTGAGCTGCAGGAGAGCGGTGATAACTTTGTTACCCAAGAAAGGAGATCTGCAAGACATTAAGAACTGGCGGCCTGTTGCGATTCTCTGCACGGATTACAAGCTTCTGTCGAAAGCCCTGGCCAACAGACTCAGGGAGGTGATTGGGGAAATCATACATAAGGATCAAACCTACTGTGTGCCTGGCAGATCCATTACAGACAATGTGTCTCTAGTTAGGGATGTTTTGGATGTCTCTAGTTCTTTGGGTTTAGATGTTGGTTTTATTTCATTGGACCAAGAAAAAGCTTTTGACAGGGTTGAGCACCTCTATCTTTGGAAGATTTTGGAGTGTTTTGGTCTCAACCCGGGTCTTATAGCTATGATCAAAGTTTTGTACCGGGACATTGAGAGTGTATTGAAGATAAATGGGGGGTTGAGTGCTCCGTTCATTGTAGAACGTGGGGTTAGGCAAGGGTGTCCTTTGTCTGGAATGTTGTACGCTATTTCAATTGAACCTCTACTGTGTAGGATACGGGCTGGAATCTCCGGTCTGGTTTTACCAGGTTTGAAAAATGCGCAGATTTTATCTGCATATGCTGATGATGTTTTAATCCTGGTCACACATCAAAAGGATGTTAATGTTCTAGGGGAATGTGTTAGTGATTTTAGTTTTTTAACAATGGCAAGGGTAAATTGGGGAAAGAGCGAGGCTTTAGCAGTAGGGAAGTGGTCTGGTGGTTTACCAGTCTTGTCAGGGGGCTTAAGATGGAAAAGAGGGGGTATCAAGTATCTGAGAATTTTTTTAGGTGATGAGGTAACAGTAAAGAAGAATTGGGAAGAGATAATGGAAAAGATGAAAGGAAGAGTAGATAAATGGAAGTGGTTGTTACCAAAGATGTCCTACAGAGGAAGGGTGTTGATAATAAACAATTTGGTAGCCTCTGTACTATGGCATCGTTTGGCCTGTATGGAGCCACCTAGTGGATTGTTAAAAAGCGTACAAGCTATTCTAGTGGATTTTTTTTGGGACAAGTTACACTGGGTACCTCAAGCTGTTCTGTTTTTGCCTAAGGATGAGGGGGGGCAAGGGTTAATACATTTAGAGAGTAGGATGGCTACTTTCCGTCTTCAGTTTGTACAAAAGTACCTCACTTATGCAGGTAATATTCTAGTGTGGAGGAATGTTGCAAGTGTGATTTTAAGGAGGGCAAATGGTTTCGGTGTTGATGCTGGTTTGTTTTTAATGGATGGTCGTGTGTTAAGTTTGTCAGAACTGTCTCCATTTTACAAAGGGGTTTTTAAAGCATGGAATTTATTTAAAAGTGTCTGAATCTGCTCTTTCATTGTATTGGTTGTTGGGAGAACCTCTTGTTGGAGGGGCAAGATTGGATGTTACGGACAGTTCGACACCAGGACTCAGACATATACTGTGCAAAAACGGTATACTCACGCTGGGGAAAATCGTGGATATAGCTGGGCCAAGGTTAGAGGATGGTCATGCTGTGGCTAAACTGCTGGGTCTGAACTCAGTTCGAAAAATGGATTATATTTTAAAACGGTGGGCTGAAAGACTGTCGTCGGAAGATTTCGAACTTTTGAGGATGTACTGTGCGGGGGAGGAGATCCCAGATGAAGAGGACCCTTTTCCTGAAGTGGAACTTTATACTGATATTAATGGTTGTTCTGGATGCCTTTTGGATGAAACAGGTTCGAAAGGACTGGATTTTTATACTGTCGGTGGTAAAGTTATTTACAACTGTTGTGTTAAAGCTCTCAACGCGGGAAAGCTAAATGGGAGAGAGGACTCTGTGTGGAGAAAACATTTTGATGTGGACTGTGTTTTAAGTCCGGGATGGAGAGCTTTGTATAAACTCCCATCAAAAAAAAGGACGGGGGATTTACAGTGGAGGATTCTCCATGGTGCTGTTGCTGTAAATGCTTTTATTTCGGTTGTGAATCCTAATGTTTCAAATGAATGTCCTTTCTGTGGTTGTGTGGAAAATATTTTCCATTGTTCCATTGAGTGTGGGAGGCTTGAGTTTTTATTTGATACATTAAGAATCCTGTTTTTGTCTTTTAACGTGGAGTGGTCCAAGGCTGTTTTTATATTTGGAGCTGGGTACAGAAGAAGCAATGGTTTTAAGTGGAAACTGTTAAATTTCCTGCTGGGTGAAGCAAAATTGGCAATTTACCTTACAAGAAAGAGCAAAATCGAGGGTGAAGTGTTTCAGGAGTTGACCAGTGTGTTTTCAGCATTGGTAAGGGCAAGGGTATGGATAGATTTTAGGTTCTATAAGGAGATGAAAAATGTAGATACTTTTGTGGAACAGTGGTGTTATGAGGAGGTTATTTGCTCGGTGGTGGATGACGTTTTGGCCTTCTGTGATGTTTTCATGTGAATGTACCATAGGTATTTTTTTTTGTGTGGTTACATGGTTGTGTTGTTGGAGTTTGTGGTTGTTTTCTTTTCTCTCGTTTTTGGTTTTGTTGAGGTGTGAGTTTTTTGTTTTGTTTTTGGTTGTTTAAAGTGTAGTATTGGTGTGTAAATAAATAAAGTTTTTTTATAAAATCAAAAATCTCTCTCTTTCTCTTCCTCTCTTTCTTTCTTTCTCTCTCTCTCTCTCTCTCTCTCTCTCTCTCTCTCTGTGCGCATGCGTGTGGATGGCGGAGCGGGTGGATTGAGTGTGGGTGCTGCTGAGCGGAACGAGTGAGTCTTTTCTAAACATTTCCTGTCTTTATGTTGTTTGTCAAATTGTGAATTAGACTGGGTTTTAATTCGACTGGTTGTGTGTTAATGGTGGGCTGATAGCGTTGTCAGTGTTCGCTTTGGCAGCTGACTGCTGTCGCGGCGGCATGGATTTCGCGAAATTAACTAGGAAACATGGGTTTAAAGTCGCGCCGGCTTTTCCGTGTTCGGTAGAAGACTGTAGTCTAGCGGTAGCGGGGAAAGTGGGAGCTGCGGCCGTTAAGTCAGCGGCCCGTATGAATGGGGGGATTATAATATTCCTGGATGATTTGACTAAAGTTAATCAACTGGTAATGGACGGTTTGGTCATACATGGTACTTTTGTATCTGTGTTGCCGCTCACAACTCCGGCAAAAAAGGTGTCATTGGCAAACGTTCCTCCGTTGGTGAGCAATGATCTGATATTGAGGGAACTCGCAAGGTTTGGAAAAGTGGTGGCCCCGTTGAAAAAAATGTCTTCAGGTTTCAAGGCACCGGAACTGAAGCATGTGGTTTCTCACCGAAGGCAGACGTTCATTGTAATGAACAGACGTGATGATGAGTTAGATCTTAATTTTAAAGTAGTAATAGACGGGTTTGAGTACATTATTTTTGCGACAACGCAAAACATGCGCTGTTTTGCGTGTGGAAAAGAGGGGCATCAAAGACAAGCGTGCCCTGGGGAGGGGCCGAGTAGGGGGGAAAATGATGGGGAAGGTGCGAGGACGAAAGGAAGAACAGCTTGGGGTGGGAATCGAAGGGTTGAGGGGGGGGGGGGGCAGGGGATGAGGGGTAGTGGGGAGGTTTCTGAGAAGGTTTTTGTACCGGATAGAAGTGATAAGGGAATGGAGGGGGTGGTTTCGGCGGGGATTGTAACACGGGGAAAGAATGGTGGAGATGGTACGGTGGGGGGGGGGGGGGGGGGGGTGGTAGTAGGAGCTTGTGTAAATCAAGACGTGTTGGATAGCCAGGTGAGGGGTGGAATTGTTGACACAAGAGGGACAGATGGACCTGTTGAAGAACTGAGGCCAGATGCTGGGGATGAAAATGAGGGGGGGGGGGGGGGGGGTCGTGGCAGGAGGGATTGCAGAGGTGGCAAGGGGACCTGTTGTAATATATGGGGCAGATGGTCCTGTTGATTTACTAAGGACAGTTGCTGGGGATGAAAATTAGGGGGGGGGGGGTCGTGGCAGGAAGGATTACGGAGGTGGAGGGTGGATCTGTTGAGACACAAGGGACAGGAAAAGGGGATGAGGATGAGGGGGGGGGGTGGTGGCAGGGAGGTTTTCGGATGAGGGGAGTGTGCCTGGGGGGGCTGTAGCTATTGAGGGAGCAGGGTCAGAGGACTCAGTTGTGGGGGTCAGGGTGGAGGGAGTGGAGGATATTGATATGGAAGAGGGGGACGGGGGGGTAGAGGTGTTTAGGCAGAAGAGAAAGGGTGGAGTAATTGGGTTGTCAAGATCACAAGCTAAGAAGTCAGGTGTGACGGAAGAACTCGGCAGCACACAGAGTACACAAGGGAAGTCATGGGGGGAGACGGTTTGGGATGACAGTGAGGAATATGGGAGCGATGATTCTTCAGAGGGTGCTGCCTATTCATTGGGTGCGATGAAACTGTTTTTACAGGTGACAAAGAACAGGAAGGGGGTGGAGGTGGACATTTTTTTTTTAGATATGGATTTGTTTGTTTTGAATGCAAAGAAACATATGAGGTTTAAAGGAGAAGGTCGTTTTGTTGACACAGATTTATACAGGTTGAGGAAGGTTGTGCAGAAGGTACTGAAGGGCCCCAGTATGGTGGGGGACGGAGTGGAATCAGTGTAGTGTTTTTTTTTTAGTTTTTTTGGTTTTCTTGTTTCACTTTTTGTTTTCTTCCATATGAGAGTTTTTGTATTGACGGGACTGGTGTGTTGTCACTTAGGACTGGACGTTTCATGGTGTCCTGATGCTGAGGCCTGGAGGCTGAGACTTTTGTTGATCATCTCATGTACTCGTATGCATTTGTGGAACTTTGTGAAAACTGGGAGTATGGAGGATTCAGAGACAGGAGCGGAGCGTATCGTTTTCGTGCCCGATGGGAAGGCCACGTCGGACTCCTTCGGCAAACCTTTCTTCAGAGTTGTCATGGGGGATGTTGTCTCTGCCGTCCTTTTATGTTACCGGCACCGTTACCTTGTTCAAGGGTTGGAAGGTATGACTGTGGGGCTCGACACGTTCTACGGCGGTATAGACATTTTACTGGCTCAGCCTGGAAGGGTGATGGTAAAGAGGACTTTGCTGGTTATTTTCTACCCTATGTTCGGAATGGGTTTCATCAGGGTTTTGAGCTCGCGACTCGGACTGCTCGATGGGAAGTCACTGGGGGCTGCCAGTCTCCGCACGGGGGTGTGGGAGGTGAGGTTGGAGCGGCATCTGAACCAGGAAGGAAAAGGCGGCCTCGGACAGGGAGGCGAGGGTTACAAACTGTCTACTGAGGATGTCGGTCCAGAGTGCATCTCGGTCCCCCTGCTCTGGTTTCGGCCCCTGACATCATCGAGGCCATATGATATACTACTGGTGGACGGTAGGAGCATACGTGATAAGGCTGAAGGAGGAGGGTCGGCTGACGAAGCGGCCCGTTTTATCCAAGAGATGGGTGTTGACTGGAGTCTGTCAGACACGCACAAAGGCCTGTTGTGTTGTACCAAAAGGGGAAAGGTGAAGACAGAGACGCTCTTCTCGGGACTAAAGTTTCTACAGTGCCTCTCCAGTGTCTCTCTCGTTGATACACCCAGACTTTTGGATCGTTTAGAGTTTTTTTTCCCCCCTCCATATGGGGGAAAAAGTTCTAAGTGACAATTTGGTTCAGTTTGAGAAGTGTTGTCCCTAATTGATTGGTTTTTTGTGTTTTTTTTCTTCTTTTTTTTGTGTTTTTTTGTTGTTGTTTTGTTTGTTTGTTTGTTTGTTTTTTTTGTTTGAGTTGTAGAGTATTTTAATGTTGAATGTTTATGTTGCATCTTGTGTAGTTTTTAGTAAAGAATAAAGTTTTTTATAAAATCAAAATCTCTCTCTCTCTGTCTGTATCTCCCTCTATCTCTTCTTTCTTTCTTTCTTTCTTTCTTTCTTTCTTTCTTTCTTTCTTTCTTTCTTTCTTTCTTTCTTTCTTTCTTTCTTTCTTTCTTTCTTTCTTTCTTTCTTTCTTTCTTTCTTTCTTTCTTTCTCTCTCTCTCTCTCTCTCTGTCTGTATCTCCCTCTATCTCTTCTTTCTTTCTTTCTTTCTTTCTTTCTTTCTTTCTTTCTTTCTTTCTCTCTCCCTCTCTCTGTCTGTATCTCCCTCTATCTCTTCTTTCTTTCTTTCTTTCTTTCTTTCTTTCTTTCTTTCTTTCTTTCTTTCTTTCTTTCTTTCTTTCTTTCTTTCTTTCTTTCTTTCTTTCTTTCTTTCTTTCTTTCTTTCTTTCTTTCTTTCTTTCTTTCTTTCTTTCTTTCTTTCTTTCTCTCTCTCTGGGGCCAGCTGGGGCTGGTCGGCAAGAGACCAGGCGCGCAGGATGGCTGATTTGAACAAATTGAGTAGGAAACACGGCATTAAGATTGGCACCGTGTTCCCCTGCTCAGTTGAAGAGGTTAGTTTAGCGGCAGGTAAAGTTGTTGGTTACAACAGTATTAAGTCTGCAGGGAAAATGAATAGCGCTGTGGTAATCTTCCTAGATCGAGTTGAGAAAGTGAATGCAGCAATTGAACGCGGTATTATTGTTCGGGACCTGCACGTTCCCGTGTTGCCACTTGCGCAACCGTCAACTAAAATCACGTTGTCTAATGTACCACCATTCATCTGTGATGAGTTTCTGATAAAAGAGCTGTCCAGACATGGAAAGATAGTCTCTCCCATTAAGAAGGTGCTTACAGGATGCAAATCACCTTTGTTGAAACATGTTGTTTCTCATAGACGTTTTTTGTATATGATTCTGAATAACAGGAATGATGAGTTCAACATGAGATTCCATGTTAAAGTGGAAGATTTTGATTATGTATTGTTTGCATCATCAGAGACCATGAAGTGCTTTGGGTGTGGGTGGGGGGGGGGGGCATGTAATTAAAGCATGCCCTAAGAAGCAAGCTCAATAAGCGCATGCAGACCTTGGGGAGGGAACTAGTGGGCAAGGAGGAGAACCGTCAAATAATGAGACTGTGGTTTTAGAAATTAGTGGTAGGGGACAGTCAAGAGTGGCTAGGAAAGAACCAGCTGCTGTAGACGGGGCTACAGTTGAGATACAAGCAGAGGTGGCCAGGGATAAACCAGCTGAGACAGACAGGGCTGCAGGGGAGCTACAGGAAGAATTGGCCAGGGTTAAACCGGCTGCTGCAGAAAGTGCTACAGGGGAGCTACAGACAGAAGTGGCCAGGGTTGAACCAGCTACTGCAGAAAGTGCTACAGGGGAGCTACAGACTGAAGTGGCCAGGGTTGAACCAGCTACTGCAGAAAGTGCTACAGGGGAGCTACAGACGGAAGTGGCCAGGGTTGAACCAGCTACTGCAGAGGGTGCTACAGGGGAGCTACAGATAGAAGTGGCCAGTTTTAAACCAGCTGCTGCTGAAAGTGCTACAGGGGAGCTACAGACAGAAGTGGTTGGGGTTAAAGAAGCGGCTGTAGACAGTGCTACAGTTGAGATACAAACAGAGGTGGCCAGGGATAATCCAGCTGAGACTGACAGTGCTAAAGGTGAGCTACAGGAAGAAGGGGCCTGTGAGAAACAGACAGACAGTACTACAAGTGAGATGCAGGTAGAAGGGGCCTGTGTGAAACAGACAGACAGGGCTACAGGAGAACTGCAGCTGGAAGGGGCCTCGGAGAAACAAACATACAGTGCTGCTGTGTCTGGGGGGAAAACACAGGAGAGTAGCAGTGGTTTGTGTGGAAGCAGTGCGGGAGTTAATGACCAGACTAATGAGGTGGAAATGGAAGATGAGGCTGTTTCACAATCTGCACCTCATAAACGCAAAGGAATGACTTCACAGTCAGACCAGAGTGATAGTGAGGAGTATGAGTCAGATGGTAGTGACATGTCTGAGTTAAAGAAGTCACAAAACAGAAAATCACTGTCAGTCAAAACCATCAAAACTTTGCTACAGGAAACAAAGAATGTTCGGGGCTTCAAAATAGAGGAACATATTCCTGATACAGAGGCTTTCTATACGTCTGTCAGGTTTCACATGGGAAATAACAGCTTTACTAAGCAGGAAGTGTATAGACTAAGGAAATTACTGCCAAAGGTCAGAAAACAAATTTATGAAAGGAAAACAAGTGGCAACTTTTAATTTATTGTTATTGTGCGTTTTAGTCACTCCTCTTCTCTCCATGGAACATTTTAAGGTTGGAACTTTGAACTTGAATGGGGCAAGAGATGTGAGAAAACGTGCAACGCTGTTTGAACTGGTCAAGTTAAAACACATTGATGTTCTTTTTATGCAGGAGACACACAGTGATAAGGTGAATGAGGTGGAATGGAGGAAAGAATGGGAAGGTGATTTAGTGTTGAGTCATAATACTACAATTAGTAGTGGAGTTGGTTTTTTATTCTCAAAACGTTTTATTCCTGCTTCCTATACTGTAGAACATGTTGTAGAGGGTAGGTTCATTGTAGTGAAAGCACATTTTGAAACATTTAATGTGGTTTTATTGAATATTTATGCTCCTTCTAAAGGGCCTGAAAGAAAGGCTTTTTTAGATATAGTGTGTACTAAATTGTACGATTTTAGTCCGGATGATTTCTTATTTTTTTCTGGAGACTTCAATTGCACAGAGAATAACAGTTTAGACAGGAATCATAATGAACCCTATCCAGCTTCTCAAAGTGCATTAAGAAAGCTTGTACACACACACGGCTTGGTTGATGTGTGGAGGAGGTTTCATGGGAATGAGCGCCAGTATACATGGTCTCATTGTAGGGATAATGTTGTCTCCTTAGCTAGACTTGACCGTTTTTATTGTTTTAAACATCATTTTAATGTTTTTAAAATGTGTAAAATATTGCCTGTTGGTTTTACAGACCATTCATTGGTAATGTGCAATGTCTTTATTAAAAATCTGGTGCCTAGAAGTGCGTATTGGCATTTTAATTCAGCTTTGCTCCATGAAAAGGATTTTAGGGATGTTTTTAGTTTTTTTTGGGTCCTGTTTAGGAGTAGGAAGAATGAGTTCTCTTCTCTTAGGCAGTGGTGGGACTGTGGCAAAGTATAAATTAAAATGCTTTGTCAACAACACACTCTCAATGTAACTAGAGACATCACTACCTCCATGAGAGATTTGGAGACTGAGATAGTGGACCTTGAGAAAATGTTTGGGTCCACAGGAAATCAAGGACAGTTTGAAGTCCTTAATAAAAAAAAATGGCTTTAGCTGACCTGCTAGGTGTGAAGGCTCAAGGAGCTTTGTTAAGGTCTAGATTTATGAATGTCAATGCTATGGATGTGCCATAGCATAGAGTTTTATTCTGCTTTGTATAGCAGTAAGTACACTGACAATGATGTCCTTCTACAGTCTTTTTGTTAAGGATTGCCCACAGTATCACGGGAGTCGAATGTGCTGCTGGAAAGACCTTTGGACTCGTCAGAGCTCTATTCTGCCTTACAGAGCATGGGTGGCGGGAAAGCCCCTGGTATTGACGGTTTGACGAAAGCCTTTTGGGACATTGTGAAAGACGACCTTCTCGAGGTATTCAATGAAAGTCTGGCTGAGGGTGCGTTGTCGCTTTCGTGTCGCAGGGCAGTGATAACCTTACTGCCAAAAAAGGGGACTTTGCAGGACATAAGGAATTGGAGGCCTGTGTCAATATTATGCAGTGAATATAAGATTTTGTCAAAGACCTTAGCAAACTGTCTGAGAGAAGTGATGGATCAGATCATACATCGTGATCAGACGTATTGTGTACCTGGCAGGTCAATATTAGATAATGTATATTTAATTCGTGATGTTTTGGGTGTCTCTGATTCATTGGAATTGAATACTGCTCTTATTTCAATAGATCAGGAGAAAGCATTTGACCGCGTTGAGCACAATTATCTCTGGAGTGTTATGAAGAGTTTTGGGTTCAGCGATGGTCTCATTGCTATGGTGAAAGTTTTGTATCAGAACATTGAGAGTGTGTTAAAATTCAATGGTTCTCTATGTGCTCCTTTTGAGGTACAGAGGGGTATTAGGCAAGGCTGCGCTCTCTCTGGCATGTTATATGCAATTTCATTGGAACCCATGTTACAATCATTGAGAAATGAGATGAGGGGGTTAGCTATACCTGGGTTCCAAGATAACATTGTTTTGTCAGCTTATGCTGATGATGTAGTTGTTTTTGTAAAAAATCAAAACGATGTAAATATATTGGAAAGAATTGCTGACAGTTTTAGGGCTGTGTCTTCTGCCAAAATAAATTGGAGGAAGAGTGAGGCGTTAGCTGTGGGAAACTGGCATAGTAGATTACCTGTGTTACCTCAAAACATGATCTGGAAAAGGGATGGTTTTAAATATTTGGGGCTATACCTTGGGAATGACACGATTGTACAGAAAAATTGGGAGAATGTGGTGGAGAAAGTAGAAGGAAGGCTGTTTAAGTGGAGATGGCTGTTGCCTCAGATTTCCTATAGAGGCAGAGTCCTGATAATAAATAACCTTGTGGCTTCTACCTTGTGGCATAAGCTGGCATGTGTGGAGCCTCCTTCAGGCATGTTGGTGCGGTTGCAGGCAAAGATGGTTGATTTCTTTTGGGATCGCCTGCACTGGGTTCCTCAGAGTGTTTTGTTTTTGCCCAGAGAAGAGGGAGGGCAAGGCCTGGTTCATTTAGCGAGTAGGACAGCGACTTTGAGGCTACAGTTCATACAGCGATATCTGTTAGGACCAAGAGATTTAGTTTGGAGAGAAGTTGCCTCTTTTATTCTTCGATAAGTAAATAATCTTGGACTTGATGTATCTTTGTTTTTAACAGACCCGACGACTTTAAGGTTAAATGCACTTCCTCCTTTTTATCAGGGGGTTTTTAAATGTTGGCCACTTTTCAAGTGCACAAGGAATACTTCTATTAAATCGTTGCACTGGTTACTTGAGGAGCCTCTTGTTCACGGTGCAAGGATGGATATAGGCGACTGTGCAAATCCTGGGCTGACTGGACTGCTGTGTGCTGCCGAAGTGGTACGCCTGAGACGGCTGGCAGACACAGCAGGACCAGAGTTAAAGGATGCTCAGGCTGTGTGTTTGTTATTGGGCCTGAGGTCACAGCGCTACGCAACCAGGGTGCTGGATCTCTGGAGACAGAGGTTGACTGTTGAGGAGCTGGGCATGCTTAGATTATACAGCAGTGGAGCTTTAAAACCGGATAAACAGGATGAGTTTCCAAATATCTACCTGAGCCCTGTACTGGGAGAAATGTCTGGTCCTCTACTTTTTGTAAAGGGTTCAGCTTTTTACAAAATGGATAGGAAATCGTGGTACAGAAACTGTGTCAAAGTAATTAATAAGAAATGGCTAAACAACAGAGTGGACACTGTATGGAGGAGTAGGCTGTGTGCAAGTAATGACACTCAACCTGTGTGGAGAGTTTTATATAAACCTCCTTTAAAAAAACAAACGGCTGACCTTCAGTGGAGGATTCTGCATGGTGCTGTGGCAGTGAACGCTTTTGTTTCCATCATCAACCCAGAGGTGGATAATAAATGTCCTTTCTGTGGGTTGACTGAGACTGTTTTTCATGCGTTTTTAGAGTGTAACAGGCTTTTAGGGCTGTTTGAGCTGCTCACCGACGTTTTTAGGCTTTTTGGTGAAACCTTTTCTGTTATTGGTTATATTTTTGGAGCAGGATATAAAAAAGACAATAGGAAAAAATGGCAACTGCTTAATTTTCTGGTGGGGGAAGCTAAGCTTGCAGTCTATGTAAACAGGAGAAACAGAGTGGAAGATAAACCGGACCAGGATGCAGTGTTAGTGTGGTGCTGTAATGTGAAGGCTAGAGTCTGGCTGGAGTTCAGGTTTTATAAAGCTATGGGACATTTGGAGGTTTTTGCTCAGGAATGGTGTTATGGAAATGTGATTTGTGATGTCTTTGATGATGAATTGGTTTTTAACAACATTATGAATATGTGAAGCTCTATTTATTTATTTGTTTGTATTGTTTTTTTAATCTTGAAGATGTAAAGTCTTTTTTAAAGGCTTGATGTAAAGTTTTTGTTTCATACAGTACAAAATAAAGTACTTTAAAAAATCAAAAAAAATCTCTCTCTCTCTCTCTTTCTCTTCATCTCTTTCTTTCTTTCTCTCTCTCTCCCCCTCTCTCTCTCTGTCTGTATCTCCCTCTATCTCTTCTTTCTTTCTTTCTTTCTTTCTTTCTTTCTTTCTTTCTTTCTTTCTTTCTTTCTTTCTTTCTTTCTTTCTTTCTTTCTTTCTTTCTTTCTTTCTTTCTTTCTTTCTTTCTTTCTTTCTCTCTCTCTCTCTCTCTCTCTCTGTCTGTATCTCCCTCTATCTATTCTTTCTTTCTTTCTTTCTTTCTTTCTTTCTTTCTTTCTTTCTTTCTTTCTTTCTTTCTTTCTTTCTTTCTTTCTTTCTTTCTTTCTTTCTTTCTTTCTTTCTTTCTTTCTTTCTTTCTTTCTCTCTCCCTCTCTCTGTCTGTATCTCCCTCTATCTCTTTCTTTCTTTCTTTCTTTCTTTCTTTCTTTCTTTCTTTCTTTCTTTCTTTCTTTCTTTCTTTCTTTCTTTCTTTCTTTCTTTCTTTCTTTCTTTCTTTCTTTCTTTCTTTCTTTCTCTCTCTCTCCCTCTCTCTCTCTGTCTGTATCTCCCTCTATCTCTTCTTTCTTTCTTTCTTTCTTTCTTTCTTTCTTTCTTTCTTTCTTTCTTTCTTTCTTTCTTTCTTTCTTTCTTTCTTTCTTTCTTTCTTTCTTTCTTTCTTTCTTTCTTTCTCTCTCTCTGTCTGTATCTCCCTCTGTCTGTATCTCCCTCTATCTCTTCTTTCTTTCTTTCTTTCTCTCTCTCTCTCTCTGTGCGCATGCGTGTGGATGGTGGAGCGGGTGGTTTGAGTGTGGTGCTGCCGAGAGTTTGCGGAACGCGTGAGTCTTTCTAAACTTTTCCTATCTTTTATGTTGTTTGTCAAATTGTGAATTAGACTGTAGTTTATTTGACTGGTTGTGTGTTGGTGGTGAGCTGGTAGCGTTGTCGGTGCTCGCCTGGGCAGCTGTCTGCTGTCACGGTGACAATGGACTTCGCGCGTTTGACCAGGAAACATGGTTTTAAGGTCTCGCCGGCTTTTCCGTGTTCAGTAGAGACCTGTAGTCTCGCTGTTGCAAAAGTAGTAGGCGCTCCGACCGTTAAGTCCGCGGCAAGGATGAATGGTGGTGTCGTATTTTTTCTCGATGATTTGAGTAAAGTAAATCGTTTGATATTGGATGGTTTGGTCATAAATTATACTTTTGTCTCGGTTATGCCGCTCACAACACCGGCCAAAAAGGTGATGTTGTCAAACGTTCCTCCGTTGGTGGGTGATGAGCTTATATTGAGGGAACTCACCAGGTTTGGGAAGATAGTATCTCCATTGAAGAAGATGTCTTCGGGGTTTAAAGCACCTGAATTACAACATGTGGTTTCTCACAGAAGGCAGACGTTCATCATAATGAACAAACGTGATGATGAGTTGGATCTTAATTTTAAAGTAATAGTAGATGGGTTTGAGTATATTATTTTTGCGACAACACAGAACATGCGATGTTTTGCGTGCGGAAAAGAGGGGCATCAAAGACAAGCGTGCCCTGGGGAGGGGCCAAGCAGGGTAAATTATGGGAAGAGCACAACGAGGAAAGAGGGAACAGCTTGGGGTGTGGGTTCAAGGGGTTGAGGGGGTGGGGGGGGGTAAAGGGGAAGAGGGGTGGAGGGGAGGTTTCTGAGAAGGTTATTGTACCAGATAGAAGTGATAAGGAAGAGGGAAGGAGTGGGTAGTAAGGCTGGGGATGCGGTACGGGGAACATTGGGTGGAGATAGAAATGTGGGGGGTGGGGGGTGGTAGAAGGGGTTAGTGTCAGCCGGGACACGTTGAATAGCCAGGAGAAGAGTGGAACTGTTCAAGGGACAGATATTGGGGATGGGAATGAGGGGGGGGGGGGGGAGGGGGGGGGTCGTGGTGGAAAGGAGTACGGAGGATGGAAGTGAACAGGTGGCTGTAGTCGGTCTGAAGGGACAGGGGTGGGGGGGCTTGTGTCGACAGGGACACGATAAACAGCCAGGAGGAAGATGGAACTCTTGAAGTGCAGGGACAGTTGGTGGGGATGAGAATGAGGGGGGGGGGGGGGGGGGGTCGTGGTAGGGAGGATTACGGAGGATGGAAGTAAACATGAGGTGGAGGTCATTGAGCTGCAGGAACAGGGGTGGAAGGGCTGGGATCAGTGTGGATGAGATGAATGGGCAGGAGGAAGGTGGGACTGTTGGAGGAACAGGGGTCAAAGGACTCAGGTGGGGGGGGTCAGGGGTGGAGGAAGTAGAGGATATTGACATGGGGGAGGGAGACGACGGGTTGATGGTTGTTAGGCAGAAGAGGAAGCTAGAAATAGTTGAGTTGTCAAGCTCTCAAGCTAAGAAGGCAGATGTGAAGGAAGTACTCAGCGGTACACAGTGCTCACAAGAGAGTATATGGTCGGAGATGGGCGCTGATGAGGATGATGAGGATTTTGAGGGCGATGCAGCTGATACGGGCAATTGAGGGCTATTCATTGGAGAAAATGAAAGGTTTTTTACAGGCGACAAAAAATAGGAGGGGGAGTAGAGGTAAACTGATCATTTTCCTGACAAGGCGTTGTTTATTGAGTCAGCGAGGAAAAATATGAGGTTTCAAGGAGACGGTCGTTTTGTTGAAACAGAGATGTACAGGATGAGAACAATTTTACAGAGGGCACAGCGGGACCTCAGTAAGGGTGAGGACGGAGTGGACTCAGTGTAGTTTTGTTGTTTTTTTGTTTGTTTTTTGTTTATTTTATTTATTCTTAATGGGGGGTGTTTTTAGAGTGGATTTTGTTTGGTTTGTTGTATGGGGCAAGGGACATGGAGAGAGTGTTTTTTTTTTGCTCTTTGACCTCACTGTTTTTCTTATCTCAGGTCCCAATTGAAAGGACTGGTGTGTTGTCAAGTGGGGATGGACATTTTAAGGTGTCCCTTTACCGATTGAGGTTTTTGGTACAGGGGGTTAAGAAGGACCTCAACAAAGAAGATGATGATGGGGGGGAATTGGTATAGTTTTGTTGTTTTGGTGATTTTGTTCACGTGGGTGTTTTACTCTTTTTTTTTTATGAGCAGTAATTTTAGAGTGGCCACGTTGAATTTGAATGGGGCAAGGGACATAAAGAAAAGAGCTCTGTTATATGAAATGATCAAAGTGAAAAGCATTGATGTTATGTTGGTGCAGGAAACACATAGTGATATGTCAAATGAAACAGACTGGAATACAGAATGGAAGGGTGAGGTGTTTTTAAACTCCCTGACCTCAGTGAGTGGGGGGATTGGCATTTTATTTTCAAAACGGTTTGTACCTTTGTCTTATGATATACAGTCGAAAGTGGGGGGGAGACTGATGGTAGTAACAGCCAAGTTTGAAAGGCGTACTATGGTTTTTATTAATATTTATGCGCCCGTGGTTGGTTCAGAGAGAGCTTTGTTTTTAAATGAGCTCAATGACACTCTGAGGAGTTGTAATTCTGATGATTTTTTATTTCTGGGTGGTGATTTTAATTGCACTCAGAATATTCTTTTAGACAGGAACCATTTTGAACCTCACAGAGAATCGCAGAGGATTTTAAATCGAATAGTAGAGACGCATGATCTTGTGGACATTTGGAGAAGGTTAAATGACAACAAGAGACAGTATACTTGGACTCATGTTAGAGAAAATGTTATTTCTTTAGCTAGGTTGGATAGGTTTTATTGTTTTAAACATCATTGTGGAGTTGTTAAGATGTGTAAAATTATGCCGGTGGGTTTTACTGATCATTCGTTGGTTTTAAGTGATGTTTTTATTTCAAGGGTAAAACCAAAGAGTGCGTATTGGCATTTTAACTCCACATTACTGCGTGATGTTAATTTTAAGGAGACTTTTATTTTTTTTTGGAAAAGGTTTAGGGGTGAAAAAGAGGATTTTTTGTCCCTGAGGCAGTGGTGGGACTGTGGGAAAGTTCAAATTAAACAGTTGTGTCAGCAATACACTCTTAATGTCACACGGGGCATTACAAGGTCAATGATGGATCTAGAGGCTGAGATTGAGGGCCTTCAGAATATGTTTGAGCCCATACGGAGTCAGGGATATTTTGAGGTTCTAAAATCCAAGAAAAATATGCTTAAGGATCTGCTAGGCATGCAGGCACAGGGTGCATTGGTTCGGTCGAGGTTCCAAAGTGCTAACTTGATGGATGCACCTTCCAGTTTTTTTTTTGGTATGGAAAAGAAGAATGGGCATAGACGTTTTCTGCACACTTTGCGTACGGCTGAAGGACGAGAGCTAATAGAGGACGGAGAGATTCGGCATGAAGCTGTGAGTTTTTATTCACGGTTGTATAAGAGTGAATATAAGGAGAATGAACCGTTGTTTGCTTCTTTTTGTGAGGGTCTTCCAAAGATCTCTGAGGAAGAGAATACCGGTCTTGGGGACCCTCTGGGTCTGAATGAACTGTACAATGCACTGCAGGGAATGGAGGGGGGGAAAGCCCCTGGCATTGATGGACTGACCATTGAGTTTTACAAAGCTTTCTGGGAGGAGATGGGTGAAGATCTGCTGGAGGTGCTCAATGAGAGTTTTGAGGAAATGTCATTGCCTTTGAGCTGCAGGAGAGCGGTGATAACTTTGTTACCCAAGAAAGGAGATCTGCAAGACATAAAGAACTGGCGGCCTGTTGCGATTCTCTGCACGGATTACAAGCTTCTGTCGAAAGCCCTGGCCAACAGACTCAGGGAGGTGATTGGGGAAATCGTACATAAGGATCAAACCTACTGTGTGCCTGGCAGATCCATTACAGACAATGTGTCTCTAGTTAGGGATGTTTTGGATGTATCTAGTTCTTTGGGTTTAGATGTTGGTTTTATTTCATTGGACCAAGAAAAAGCTTTTGACAGGGTTGAGCACCTCTATCTTTGGAAGATTTTGGAGCGTTTTGGTCTCAACCCGGGTCTTATAGCTATGATCAAAATTTTGTACCGGGACATTGAGAGTGTATTGAAGATGGGGTTGAGTGCTCCGTTCATTGTAGAACGTGGGGTTAGGCAAGGGTGTCCATTGTCAGGAATGTTGTACGCTATTTCAATTGAACCTCTACTGTATAGGATACGGGCTGGAATCTCCGGTCTGGTTTTACCAGGTTTGAAAAATGCGCAGATATTATCTGCATATGCTGATGATGTTTTAATCCTGGTCACACATCAAAAGGATGTTAATGTTCTAGGGGAATGTGTTAGTGATTTTAGTTTTTTAACAATGGCAAGGGTAAATTGGGGAAAGAGCGAGGCATTAGCAGTGGGGAAGTGGTCTGGTGGTTTACCAGTCTTGTCAGGGGGCTTAAAATGGAAAAGAGGGGGTATCAAGTATCTGGGAATTTTTTTAGGTGATGAGGTAACAGTAAAGAAGAATTGGGAAGGGATAATGGAAAAGATGAAAGGAAGAGTAGATAAATGGAAGTGGTTGTTACCAAAGATGTCCTACAGAGGAAGGGTGTTGATAATGAACAACCTGGTAGCCTCTGTACTATGGCATCGTTTGGCTTGTATGGAGCCACCTAGTGGATTGTTAAAAAGCGTGCAAGCTATTCTAGTGAATTTTTTTGGGACAAGTTACACTGGGTACCTCAAGCTGTTCTGTTTTTGCCTAAGGATGAGGGGGGGCAAGGGTTAATACATTTAGAGAGTAGGATGGCTACTTTCCGTCTTCAGTTTGTACAAAAGTACCTCACTTATGCAGGTAATATCCTAGTGTGGAGGAATGTTGCAAGTGTGATTTTAAAGAGGGCAAATGGGTTCGGTGTTGATGCTGGTTTGTTTTTAATGGATGGTCATGTGTTAAGTATGTCAGAACTGTCTCCATTTTACAAAGGGGTTTTTAAAGCATGGAATTTATTTAAAAGAAAAGTGTCTGAATCTGCTCTTTCATTGTATTGGTTGTTGGGAGAACCTCTTGTTGGAGGGGCAAGATTGGATGTTACGGACAGTTCGACACCAGGACTCAGACATATACTGTGCAAAAACGGTATACTCACTCTGGGGAAAATCGTGGATATAGCTGGGCCAAGGTTAGAGGATGGTCATGCTCAGTGGCGGCCGCTGCCGCTGGTGCCTTGTGGGTCGCAGTTCACGTTAATAGGTAGAGTTGAAAATGTAATGCTCTGAGATGCTCTGGAGCAATCTCTCTCTGTCTCTCGGATCAATCAAATCAAATAATTAACACATGTATGTTGTCATTTTAAACAACTCACCATTCATTCATTATGCATCAGCAGCAGCTAAATAAATGTTATAGTTCACAACACAGCAGCGCGTTTTGAATCGCCAGCCTATTATCGTCTCAGCAAGCACAGTCAATACTTTTTTCCGTAGCCGCATTTCGCGGAGACAGCTGTAGTGTGTATAGCGAGAGAGAGAGAGAGAGAGCGAGAGAGAGAGAGAGAGTTACGTATCATGTATTAAACTAGAGTTAAGATCGCTAATCTACCTTGTTGTTGGCTTGTTGATAAAGTATATCCACTCTATGGCATTGTCCATCCAGCCAGTGTTGATGTCCATCCATTGTGCGCATCCATATAGCTTGTTGTTAGCCAACAAGCTGTGTGAGTGACTGAGTGAAGAGCTGTGTCTTTGTCCATTTCCGCCTCGAACAGCCTGCAAACTACCTGGCGTTCTATCGCCATGCTCTAAGACAAACTCTAACCATAACCAACTTTGAAAGAGTGCCTAAGCTTAACAGTCTAAAGAACTTGCAGTCACGGTACGCTCGTCTAAGACAAACAGCTGCCTGCATCATTCTCACAACAACACTATCTCCACCGATCACCAACCTAGGAATAATAACCTAGAAATTGGATTCGGCCAATGATTTGTCCGTCTTTCAAACGGTGTTGATTTGATGGATTTAACAGAATTATCCAATTCCATGGTGGTAGCTTTAGCTAACTATAAATCGAAATGAAAATACTCAGTCCTTGAATAAACCTGGCGCATTCTCTCTCTAAGCAAGAACCCGAGAAATGCGGCTATGGAAAAAAACTGGCATCGCGTCGGCCAATCAGAGCGTCTCCACGAAAATGCGGCTATGGAAATTCTTCACGGAAGTTCACGCTGCTGGGCTAGACCGCTTCAAATTGCGCTCGGATTCCAACATAATAGTCATATTTCAACGCACAACGCCGTATGCACTGATTGGCTGTGACGGAGACAGCGATCAAACTGTGACGCGCACTCAGAGCGCGATCGCTTCTAGCCCTCGGGCGAGAAATACGAAAAAATAAAAAAAACGTCACTTCCTGCTCAAGAAAACGATGTTTTTTTAATTTAGATAATAACGTTATATTGTGCATTGGAAATACAAACATACTTAAAATGAGTAAATAGTATTCATTTTAAACATGTTTATATTATTTATAGGGCTATAAAACACAAAAACGAAAAAGTTTTATTGTCTTCTTCTCTGATTTAACAGCAGCTGGCCAGCAGGTGGGTCGGCGCCCTTGCGCCCACTAGTGGCGAGCCGCCACTGGTCATGCTGTGGCTAAACTGCTGGGTCTGAACTCAGTTCGAAAAATGGTTTATTTTAAAACGGTGGGCTGAAAGACTGTCGTTGGAAGTTTTCGAACTTTTGAGGATTTACTGTGCGGGGGAGGAGATCCCAGATGAAGAGGACCCTTTTCCTGAGGTGGAACTTTATACTGATATTAATGGTTGTTCTGGATGCCTTTTGGATGAAACAGGTTCGAAAGGACTGGATTTTTATACTGTCGGTGGTAAAGTTATTGTTACTGTTGTGTCAAAGCTCTCAACGCGGGAAAGCTAAATGGGAGAGAGGACTCTGTGTGGAGAAAACATTTTGATGTGGACTGTGTTTTAAGTCCAGGATGGAGAGCTTTGTATAAACTCCCATCAAAAAAAAGGACTGGGGATTTACAGTGGAGGATTCTCCATGGTGCTGTTGCTGTAAATGCTTTTATTTCGGTTGTGAATCCTAATGTTTCAAATGAATGTCCTTTCTGTGGTTGTGTGGAAAATATTTTCCATTGTTTTTTAGAGTGTGGGAGGCTTGAGTTTTTATTTGATACATTAAGAATCCTGTTTTTGTCTTTTAACGTGGAGTGGTCCAAGGCTGTTTTTATATTTGGAGCTGGGTACAGAAGAAGCAATGGTTTTAAGTGGAAACTGTTAAATTTCCTGCTGGGTGAAGCAAAATTGGCAATTTACCTTACAAGAAAGAGCAAAATCGAGGGTGAAGTGTTTCAGGAGTTGACCAGTGTGTTTTCAGCATTGGTAAGGGCAAGGGTCTGGATAGATTTTAGGTTCTATAAGGAGATGAAAAATGTAGATACTTTTGTGGAACAGTGGTGTTATGAGGAGGTTATTTGCTCGTGGTGGATGACTGTTCTGTTCCTTCTGTGATGTTTTCATGTGAATGTACCATAGGTATTTTTTTTTTTGAGTGGTTTCCTGGTTGTGTTGTTGGAGTTTGTGGTTGTTTTCTTTTCTCTCGTTTTTGGTTTTGTTTGAGGTGTGAGTTTTTTGTTTTGTTTTTGGTTGTTTAAAGTGTAGTATTGGTGTGTAAATAAATAAAGTTTTTTTATAAAATCAAAAAAATCTCTCTCTCTCTCTCTCTCTGAGCATTGCATTGCTTATAGTTGTCAATTGTGTCTGTCAGTTCATTGCAATTTTTCCTTCAGTCACATTTAGTTTTATCCTGCACCTGGCCTAAAACAGGTTGGATGTGCACACAGCTGCTCTACTGTGTTTGTAGCAGAGGAACCATACCTGAAGCCTTGTAAACAAAGACATCAACACTAGAGTGTGTACTTCTATCTACACAGTCAGCCAAAGCATTCCCATTGCTAGGCAAAAACTCCACCTGTTTTCTACACTGCTTCTTCCCTTGCTGGATTTTCTGCATTACTGCCACTTGTACATGTGTGTTGTGGAGAAATTTGTACAGTGTTACAAAGCGATAACACTGTATATTGACTGTAGAACGGGAGCTCTCTGTCGCTCTCTCTCTCTCTCTCTCTCTCTCTCTCTCTCTCTCTCTCTCTCTCTCTCTCTCTCTCTCTCTCTCTCTCTCTCTCTCTCTCTCTCTTCTCTCTCTCTCTCTCTCTCTCTCTTGCTATATGTTGACTGTATCATTCCCAGCCTCGGGCAGCGCTATTATTTAAGAACATGTTGACTGTATCTCGCACAGGGCCTCGCATTTCTCCCAGGCGGCCCTGTCTATATATATATATACATACTTTAGGTTGTGTGCTATTCCACGCTAAACATCGGCCCGTTTCAAAATAATCCACTCTCGTTTTCTAGATAGTGAAATATAACGTGTTATATGCATATTCACAAATCGTTCGGGCTTGGCTGAAACCTATATTATTTCCAAATCAAAGGTATATACCATATTAGATGTTTCTTCACAAAATTATCATGGGCGGGGGGGGGGGGGGGGGGGTCGTTTTACAAAGCTGCAATCATTACCAAAAGCATGTTTTAGGTTCTGTAAAATACGACGCTGTGATCAATACAAAAGCATGTTTTAGGTTCTGTAAAATACGACGCTGTGATCAATACAAAAGCATGTTTTAGGTTCGGTAAAATATACCTAAAATAGACCTTACCTTAGTCAGAAGGTACTCCAAAATGAATAATCTCAGTAGTTCCATCGCGATAACCATTACTGGTGTGCATTGGGCCTGGCCTATAATACTGGAAACAATAGGTTTCAGGCGAGCAAATCGGCCACAGATAGCTGTGTGCTGACTTCACTTTGAGGGGGAGAGGATTCCTGCAGCCGGAGGTACCGAGGCACTGAGAGACCCAGTTCAAAAGGTAGGCTATACTGCTACCTGTCGGATTCGATCGCCATTGCAATTATAACATAGGCAGCGGTGCCAGGGAGACACAGGCAGGTCCGCGTGAGTGTTAAAATCGAAAAAAATGATCTAAAAAGAAGATTTCTCGTTTTTGGTGCTCAACGGTTGGATTTGAAACAGTTTGGTGCTGAATGAGTTAATAGGTAAACAAGCTGATTTGGGCCAATTCATTTTGAAGCCTGATAGTTTACCGAATTCATCAATTATTAAGTAAATTTGTGGTTGATTGGGAGGGGTCTTTCATAAAAATATGTAAGTCATCCGCATAAAGAGCAATTTTGTGTGGTGTATCATTGATTGTTATAGGGGCGATTTCTTGTGTTTGTCTTATAAATTGGGCTAATGGTTTGAGGGAAAGCGCGAATAGTCCGGGAATCAGAGGACAACCTTGTCTGGAAGACCTAGAGACCGGGAAGAGTGTGGAGCATATTTTGCCTGTCATTATCATTCCTGAGGGTGAGGCATAAAGTACTTTAATCGTATGTACACATTTCTTTCCAAGTCCCATAGCCTCCAGCACTGTCCAAAGATATGACCATTCTAGTCTATTGAAAGCCTTCATGTAATCCAGAGACAGGACAGTGGCCGGTGTTATATATTGTCCTTACTGTTGTCAATTACATGCAATAATCTTCTAAGATTATCTGTGGCTAAGCGTCCCAGAATAAATCAGAAGAATTCAAGTCTCCAAAAACACATAAACTGAACTGTATAACAAATGGGGAAAGCAAAGGGGAGAAAACACATAAAAAAAAAACACGTCGGGCGACGGTGCTACATAAGCCCACCATAACGTCATACAAACGATAAGCAACGACATGGTAATCAAAGTGGCACAATAGCAAACAAACGTATCCTCCGTGGCAACGAGTGATAAGGCTTTAACAAGAATACATAGTACTAGGGCGGCCGGGTAGCGCAGCGGACTAAACGTCTGTCTACCACCGCAGAGACACTGGTATCGAATTCAGCTGTCAGCGGTGCCTCCAGCTTGGCCGGTCGTCATACTGACACGATTGGCAGTGTCAGCGGGAGGGAAGCCGGTGGGTGGTATTCTGGTCATTGTAAACAGCGACTCCTACAGGTCGGTCAGGGCGCCTGCACAGCGAGGAAGGGATCTGGGTGAGGTAGTGTGCCCTCCCATGCGTTACACTCACGCAATTGTTTTAAGTGTTATAAGTGAAATATGAGTTTTAGAAATCTCAGGGCATCGGAAAAGTCGGAAAAAGGTGAGGATTGACGCAAGGATTTGGCGCAACCTAACTTGAGTGTAGTCTTTTGAGAGAATGAATGAATGTGAATGAATGAATGAATGAATGAATGAATGAATGAATGAATGAATGAATGAATGGATGGATGAATGAATGCATGAATGAATTAAAACGTTATTTAACAGATTGCAGAATGGGTACAATACAGTACGGCTCAATACACACAATTGTTAACACATTCTGGGCCATTGGGATTAGACGGGCCCCACTCTATGAGGCCATCTTTTCATTACATATAATTTAATTTCATAAGTTTTCACTGTGTGTGAGGTTGTTTGTAGAGCTAAATCTATATTTTATATTATTGCTATGTGTCCATTGTCATTGTCAATTGACAGTATAAACCTTCCCTTCAATATGCCATAAAGAATAATTGTTTTCATCAATACGTTCCCATTTTATAGCGTTGTGAATATGAACATTATATCGGAATGGTCTGGGGTAATTCCTGCAAAGCTAGTTATAGGGCGCTAAGCTAATAACGTTAAAATCTATTGGTGTTTCGGCCCTACACAAGCTAGAGTTAAAAATCAAAATGCATATGATCGGTATCATGTTCCACCATAAATGCATGAAAGGGGGCAGGGGGGGGGGGCGGGGGAAGTCGTTTCTGATTATTTGATTTGATTTAGATTTGAAATCTTTATTTCGAACATGTAAATGAATACAAACTAAATAAATAACTAAACAAAATCAAAACATAACTCAAACAAAATAAATAACTAAACAAAAGCAAAACATAACTCAATTTACATGTTCGAAAAGGAGTAGGAAGAAGTATACACTTATTTAATCCTACCCCTTTTCCACTACTCAAATGAGTGTACTAATTTAAAACATTTCAAAACAAATATAAAAGCAAAAAAATAACTATATATGTAAAACATGAAAGAAATAAAATAAAAATGTAAACACCCGTGAATATCAAGTCCCTTCCTCATCCCTGTACCTCGTGAACATCTTTTCCTTATAAATCTGTTTGAATTGTCTCATATTTGGACATTGCTTTAGCACCACATTCAGACTGTTCCATAGTTTCACTCCACATATTGAGATGCAGTGTCTTCTCATGGTAGTGCGTACACTAAGAACTTTTAAATTGAGTTTATATTATTATATTATAACCCCCCTCCCTATCAAAGAACAGTTCTTGAATGTCTCCTGGAAGTACATGACCTTTTGCTTTATACATTAATTGTGCCGTTTTAAATTCCACAAGATCATTTAACTTGAATTTGTTATTGCAACATCATACGCTGACCGGGTGGATGGCTATGAGAACAAGGCCAGATCAGGCTGAAATTGACGTCAAATCGCTCTTACCTGTGGCCGGTTGGATTCCAAAAATAATTTCCCAGTTATTTGATCCCCATCTGGTAGATCGATATGTCCATTGGCTGATGCTATATTCCTTTACTGCATACTGAATTCGGCGTCGCAAAAAGTATTTCAGGCGATCTGGTAAAGCCATAGCTTTAGGCTAACAGAAAAGCTAACCTGGAGCGAAAAAGAAGTGACACCCGGTCTGCAACAGGGGAAACTGCATTCTCGAGACAGCGCCAATACCAGGATCTGGCCGGTACTGCACTTTCGGAGTCCCAATATGCCTTTTCCAGCCAAAATACAGCTCTGTGACAACATCCGGGATATTAAAATGGAATAAAAACAAAAACAAGCTTAACACGTATATACGTGGTTGACCGTCAAGCGTCGGCTCCCAAACACGTATACATACGTGGTTGGCCGGGAATGTGTTAAGGGGATGCAGACCAGAGAAAGACGTTTGTCTTGTTTACATCAGGGTCCCCCATTTTCAATTCATAGTGACATTTATGACATACACAACATACATGACATACAGGTATATAGTACTGTTACATTTGTGACATATACGATATTCAAATACACAATAATGTTACACATAGATCCTAACAGAGAATATATACATATGATGGTATGTATGATATGAATATATACATTGTTCCTGTTTGCGGACGACTCAGCCCTGCTGGTCTATGACAAAAACAAGTTGCAGGTTGAAAAAACCCTCAGCTCGGAACTAGGCAAAATCTGCATATGGCTCGCTGATAACAAACTATCATTACACATGGGTAAAACAGAGTCCATTCTCTTCGGTTCAAATAACAAACTCAGCAAGACCGCCGGCTTCTCAGTTACAGTGGGTGACAATATTGTCACAAGGAAAGATGAAATTACCTACCTGGGTTCCATCCTAGAGGCAAATCTTTCCTGTGACAATGTAATAAAAAAGTCAACCAACGAACTAGATTCTTGTACCGGATCTCCTCTCTGGTAAACAAGACTCTGGCAGGAGCACTCATTCAAGGGTACTACGACTATGCTTGCACCTCATGGTACCAAAGCACCTCAAAGGCGCTAAAAACAAGATTACAAACATCACAAAACAAACTGGTCAGACTACTACTTGACCTTACCCCTAGAACCCACCTCACCCATGCACACTTTGACAACCTAGGATGGCTTAGAGTAGACGACAAAGTACAGCAACTTGCAATGGGCCTGGTCTACAAGATACACTATAGGACTAAGGTACCCATGTACATGTCAAAATACTTCCCAAATGTCAGTGAATACCACGACCACAACACCAGAGTAAGCTCAACAAATCATGTTAAACCCAGATTCGGCTCAAACAAGGGACTAAACACGTTTCGCAATTATGCCACATCAATGTGGAACGCCCTACCCAAAGCTGTAAAGGAATGTGAATCCCTACCCACATTCAAAACCGCTCTTAAAGAGCACCTATGGGAGGCTGCAATTCGAAACTGGCCACCGTAAATGTCCAAACCCCCCACCCCCACCCCCTCCTAATAGACAGTCTCCTCCCCACCGCATGTATATATTCTCCCCCCGCCGTATATGTATTTTTTTCTCCCGCCCACCCACCCCCTCCAAATGTACAGTCTCCTCACCACCGGATGTATATTTCTCTCCCACCCACCCCCTCCTAATGTACAGTCCCCTCCCCATCATATGTATATACTCTGTCAGGATCTATGGGTAACAGTACTGTATATTTGAATACCGTATATGTCACAAATGTATCAGTACTAAATACCTTTATGTCCCTATGCCATAAATGTCATGTATGTTGAGTATGTCATAAATATGAATTGAAAATAGGGGACCCTGATGTAAACAAGACAAACGTCTTTCTCTGGTCTGCATCCCCTTAACAATTGTGTTTATTGAGCCGTACTGTATTGTACCCATTCTGCAATCTGTTAAATAAAGTTTTCATTCATTCATTCATTCATTCATTCATGGGGAGGAGACTGTACATTAGGAGGGGGTGGGTGGGTGGGTGGGAGAAAAAATATACATACGGTGGGGAGAGAATATACGGTGGGGAGGAGACTGTCTATTAGGAGGAGGGGGGGGGGTTGGACATTTACGGTGGCCAGAAGAGATCCAGGGCTTTTGATGGGCTTTCGATTTTCAAAAAAATAACCCTTTCCAGCTCACGCCTCCCCCTGTCAATCATCTGACTTCTTTTTCAGGTTTATTTGTCTCTTCATTTTGGTGATCATATCTCACAGCGGGACAAACCTGAATGTTATTGCCATAAATTAGGACACAGTTAGTTTCTCTACCCTTTGGTGAACGTCTAGCAAAAAACGCTGTTGCAATCTGATGAAAAATGGCAGAGAAATGTACATTATAAAAAAAATAACTGTACTTACTGTACTAAATCCAGATTGAACTCTGCCATTGGAAAGGGGAGATTTGGCCCGATCCATAGATGTGCGACTTGGCCATAATAAGGTCATTTATAAGCCTGATATTCTATATTCTTCCCTTTATTCATTTGCTTAAATTTTTTGTACACATGATCTCAAGAAGGTGCAGAATTGTTCATGTCAGGTACATTTTAGCATGGTATTATTCACCGTCAAAGATGAAAAAAGAAAATAAGAAAATTATATTCTCTTTTGGTTCATTACAATTTACTCAAGCCTAGTAACAGACAAAAAATGTTCTGACACTGGGAATACATTCCCTGAGATCCATAGATGTCCATAGATACCAAGAACATGCAAACGGACCTTGTAGAAGTGGAGCAATCTTCCATTTATGTACTTTTAGGTGAATTTTCTGAAAATATGGCTAGGCGTTAAAACCTCTTAAGCTGCAGGGGCGGTCAGGTGGCGTAACGGAGATTGCATTCGTCACCAAACCCCGGAGCGGCTAGATTCGCCTGTTCGAATCCAGCTCACAGCTCCGGGGTTGTCACCAGCTTGGCTGGCTGTTCACACTAATACAATTGGCAGTATTAGAGGGTGGGAGAAGCTGGCGGGGTGGGTCCGGGTCGTTGTAAACAGCGACTCCTACAGTTCGGTCGGGGCGCCTGCTAAGCGCGGATAGGACTTGAGTGGGATAGTGTGATCCTTCCACACGCTACGCCCTCTCAATGAGAATCCGCGCTGCCAGGTGAAAAGAAGCAGTTGATTGGCTGGACGTGTGTCGGAGGAAGCACGTGATAGCCTCCACAAAAAAAACTCTTAAGCTGCAAGGGCCCACATGCGGGCCCTTTTTAGGACGATTTGCCCACCAGCACTTTGGCGACCCCTAGTGGCTCGGGTGTGCATATTTTGTAATACGATATATAGATCGAATTGAAGGCTTATTTGTTGCCTGTCGATAGCGACAAAATCGGACAAAATCCGCTGAGCGGTTCTCGAGTTACATGCCGATATTTGAGGCTTGTGCAAAGTACAGGGTATTGCGCAAAATACCACTCCCGACTCTTGGGGCTCTAGTTCCGTCAATCTAGATCCGATCTCGAAAATGATTGTGGTGGGTGGTAGCCAATGAGTGTGGCTTTCCAATGATCCCCCACCTGGGGATGTATGAATCAGGGATCTGGTGAAAAACTAATGAGCGAAAACAGGAAGAGAAAAACAGCTGAATGAATTGAAGTCTATGAGAAAACTCAGTTTTTCTTTTGTATACAGTTTACCAAAATCACTCCTAATCACTCATTTCTGAATGGATCTTTATGAAATTTGGACATGTACTACATAAGGCTTCAAGCTATAGGTATTTACCTTCTGGGTAAATACTACCTCTGGACTACTAACTACTACAGACAAACTTGAGTAACAAGTTTTTCTACAACTCAAGTTCAGACCTATGTTACCTATGTTTTCTTTCTGGAATCAGAAACTTCAGAATGTCATCTTTCAAAAGAGACCAGGCTCATGCATGTGCTATAAGTATAAAGTATGTTGTTTTGGTTTGCAAATAAAGTATGCAGTCCTCAAAAATGAAAACTAAAAAGGCCACTTTTGGGGGCACAGGTTAACCGGTTGAGGTTAAATGTCAGGGCTAGAGCTCGGGCCGCCCAACTACATACACCTAGACTGGCTCTAGTTCATAACACTAAGGTATATTTGGAGAGGGGTGGTTAGTGGAGTTCTGAATGAAGAGAGTTGGGATGCTTGATAGCTACAGGCCAGGCCAAGGTTTATTTTTGGGGTATTATCAAAAACCTCAAGCTGATAAAGTCAAAAGTGTGATCCGGATTCAATAGACAGAAAGACAGAAAACACAATTGTGCAGGATTGTTGAGATAACGGAGTGTGGCCCCCTTGGTACCTGCATTAATCAGGCTATAATGACACCCCATCTTTTTTTGTCCATCTGGTAAAATGGTGTTGCTCAATGATGATCACTATCAAAGCTTAAGGAAGCAATCCCTCTTAACGAAGCACAGAGGTATGGATAGTGGCTAGTAGAGGATTAAGAGCACAATCTTCCATTTCAGTCACATGCATTCCCAGTAATGTCAAGAGGGGATCTGGAGAATAAATACCTTTGCCCAGATACATGGATAGCAATGCCACCCCAGTCACCTGGCCCTAACTTTGATCAGTAATTTTCTAGTAACGAGATTTCCCTGATTTCATTAAATAGTCATTTCGCACCTGGAGGCCCAAGGCTTTGCTGGGAGATCAATGATCTAATCACGTTACCGTTAAGCCAATTGGCTTGAAAGTCCTTTGTGATCCCTTTACTGTTTTAATGACTTTTGGTTTCAGATTAAACTGGTTTTTAGGAGCCAGGGATTAAGGGACACGTCCATTGAGGTGGAAAAAGCTTTTTCTGATGCATAACTTATGGTGAAGAAAGGGAGGGGATTAACGAGGACCATGTGCCTGCCTGCCACCACACATCCGCTGGCCAGTGATTAGAACTGCTCCTTCAGGACAGGAAAGGCACACAAGAAATAAATGTCCTTCTCCTGCCTTCCTTCCTTCCTCACACCTTGCTTCCTTCCTTACTTCCTCTCTCCCTCCCTCCCTCCCTCCCTCCCTTCCTCTCTCCCTTCCTTCCTTCCTTCCTTCCTTCCACCCTCCCTTCCTCCCTCCCATTCTTTTTGATTTATGACTACACACACACTAATCTTTTGACAGATCGGGACCATGGAAACCTTGCTTCACACTTTCCTTACCCTTAAGATACAGTAGTATACAAGGACTGTTTTGTGACTCACCCCCTCCTATTTACTGTACATGGTTACTAAAGTTGCCAGGGATGTATTTAAACCCCCCAGTGAGTCAACATCATTATAGCCATCAATCTTTCACGATGACTTACTAATCATACACTAGATGATTGCTCAACCCTTGGCGACAGTTCAAAAACATGTAATCTACAGAATTGTTCTTTGATTATTATGCCTGAATGCCACCTGAATGTCACCATGGGTGGTGCCGGCCGGGTGATTAGGGGGCACAATTATGTAACAGCAATCCAAAAAAAAATGTAATAAGTGCTTAGAGTGCGAGGAGAGAAACTCAAGATTATGTTCATTATGTTTCATAAAGAAGCCATTTAATGTTCTCCTCAAATGGCTGTGGAGTTTCAACATCTAGGATCATTATGTACACATGTACTAATGATGCATATAGTACAGTAAGGTGTGTTCAAACACATATGCCTAGGACCCAGGCTCTGAGCCCAAAAACACATCTGACACAGAACAACGTCCACTCGAGACATCTGCCTTTCTTCCATGTCTCTATCCATCCATCCAACCATCCACCCACACATCCATCCATCCATCCAACCATCCACCCACACATCCATTCATCCATCCAACCATCCATACATCAATCTATCCATCCATCCACCCTCACATGCATCCATTCATCCATCCATCCAACCATCCACCCATATAATCATCCACCCATCCATTCATCCATCCATTCATCCATCCACCCATACATCCATCCAGACCTGAAGTCTCTGCTCTGAGGCCTGGGCTTGTTGCTGAGGCCTGTTGTAACTGTTTTGTACACTAGGCCTGGGCTTGTTGCTGAGGCCTGTTGTAACTGTCTTGTACACTAGGCCTGGGCTTGTTGCTGAGGCCTGTTGTAACTGTCTTGTACACTAGGCCTGGGCTTGTTGCTGAGGCCTGTTGTAACTTATCTTAGTACACTAGGCCTGGGCTTGTTGCTGAGGCCTGTTGTAACTATCTTGTACACTAGGCCTGGGCTTGTTGCTGAGGCCTGTTGTAACTGTCTTGTACACTAGGCCTGGGCTTGTTGCTGAGGCCTGTTGTAACTATCTTGTACACTAGGCCTGGGCTTGTTGCTGAGGCCTGTTGTAACTATCTTGTACACTAGGCCTGGGCTTGTTGCTGAGGCCTGTTGTAACTATCTTGCACACTAGGCCTGGGCTTGTTGCTGAGGCCTGTTGTAACTATCTTGTACACTAGGCCTGGGCTTGTTGCTGAGGCCTGTTGTAACTATCTTGTACACTAGGCCTGGGCTTGTTGCTGAGGCCTGTTGTAACTATCTTGTACACTAGGCCTGGGCTTGTTGCTGAGGCCTGTTGTAACTATCTTGTACACTAGGCCTGGGCTTGTTGCTGAGGCCTGTTGTAACTATCTTGCACACTAGGCCTGGGCTTGTTGCTGAGGCCTGTTTTTTTTTTTTTTTTTGGTCTTTTCCCCCTCCATTTTCCTCCGATTTTCTCCCATCCCAATGTTAGTCGTATGCCAATTCCCAGTCCCTTCCTGGTCGCTGCGCTTTACCCCCCACAGTCAGATCATTTTGGGAGAGTGGAGGCTACCACTTGTTTCTCCGACACACGTCCAGCCAATCACCGCTTCTTTTCACCTGGCAGCGCGGATTCTCATTGAGAGGGCGTAGCGTGTGGGAGGACCACACTATCCCCCTCACGTCCAATCCGCGCTTAGCAGGCGCCCCGACCGAACTGTAGGAGTCGCTGTTTACAACGACCCGGACCCACCCCGCCAGCTTCTCCCACCCTCTGATACAGCCAATTGTATCAGTGCAGACGGCCAGCCAAGCTGGTGACAACCCCGGAGCTGTGAGCTGGATTCGAACAGGCGAATCAAGCTCACAGCTCCGGAGCTGGTGACGAACGCAATCTCCGCTCGACCACCTAACCGCCTTGCTGAGGCCTGTTGTAACTATCTTGTACACTAGGCTGGGCTTGTTGCTGAGGCCCTCTGGCAACATGCTCTGTCACATACGACTGCCTCATAGTCTGGTAGTGAGAAAAAAATTTCAACAGACAGAAACACGGCCGAGGTCACATCTGCAAGTGAAAGTGAGCAGCTCTCCTGGCGTTTAGACCACAGCCTCCATCCGCCTTGTGGAGGTTAATTAGGAATCTGAAGATGTGGCTGAACTCTCTCCAAACTCTCTCTCTCTCTCTCTCTCTCTCTCTCTCTCTCTCTCTCTCTCTCTCTCTCTCTCTCTCTCTCTCTCTCTCTCTCTCTCTCTCTCTCTCTCTCTCTCTCCCTCCCCTCTTCTTTTGCAGTGGTAATCTTCCTCAGCCTCCTCGTTCATGTTGTCCATAGACAAGGAAGACCATTTTACCCTGTTGCCTGAATACCATGAATATCACCAGTGTTTCAGAAAACACATTTCCAAACGCAATTAGAGCAGACAATGCTGCTTCCTAATCTGTGGGGCTGCTGACGCAGGGGCCCTGAAAACACACATTTACTTATTTTTTAAATGAAGTTGATTCTGTTGCTCCTGCAGATGGAGTCTCTCTCTCTCTCTCTCCCTCTCTCTCTCTCTCTCTCTCTCTCTCTCTCTCTCTCTCTCTCTCTCTCTCTCTCTCTCCTCTCTCTCTCTCTCTCTCTCTCTCTCTCTCTCCTCTCTCTCTCTCTCACTCTCTCTCTCTCTCTCTCTCTCTCTCTCTCTCTCTCTCTCTCTCTCTCTCTCTCTCTCTCTCTCTCCTCTCTCTCTCTCTCTCTCTCTGTCTCTCTCTCTCTCTTTCTGTCATATAATACAATGTGTCCTCCTCTGAAAGAGTAAGTTCCATCTAATGTAATTGGCTGACTGGTGTTGTTGTGGGACTGGAGGATTTATGAAACAAGAAACAAACCCCCCAAAACGTCACTCTGGTAAGATCCCCCCCCCCCCACCACCACCACCCTCATGCTCTTGCTGTTTGCAGATGAATTGGTATTCTGAGGGCCGTAACACAGTATTTGATTGGTTCACCTGGTGCCTGTGAAAGCCAACCGGTAGGCTGTGTCAGTGACAGACGTCTGATTCACCAGGCACTGACTAATCCAATGCAACCGAGGGGGGGGGGGGAGAGAGAGAGAGAGAGCGAGAGAGAGAGAGAGAGAGAGAGAGAGAGAGAGAGAGAGAGAGAGAGAGAGAGAGAGAGAGAGAGAGAGAGAGAGAGGGGGCGGGGCTGGGAGAGACAACAGTGCATGTGGTTCTCCAACGTTCTCCTCTTAGTAAAACACTATCAACATAGCCCCTGGCCATTCAGGAAACAGGGATTATGAGGTGTTCCGAGGCTCTCTTCTCTTCTCTTCCCTCTCTTCTCTCTCTTCTCATCGCTCTTTGTCGACAAAGAGTGTGGGAGAGTTCACAACAAGGATTGGAAGTGAAACGAGATTACGGAAGGAGAGGTGTCGGGAATGTTTGCCTTTTCTTAGGTGTGAACACAGAGATGAGGGAGTTCACATATCATAACCCCCCAACAATAACACAGCTCATGTAGTGTACAGAGAGCAACATATTGTTTGGACACTGGGAGATAATGTTTATCTTGATTGTCAATTCTTTTGACCCTAAACTGTTCTAGTTTCATGAAGAAAAAAATCTCCATTGAAAAACCAAAATTCCAAATTAGCCAGGAGTCGGACTGGTTTACAGGTATAATCCATTTCTGGGAAACAGCCCATAGGGAGAGAGTTATTGTTGCAGATCACGCATGTTCATTATGGTGACATCACATAGTACGGCGGTTTGTCAAATTGCATTATTACACCTGCCTGGAAAACAGCATACTATAGATGTATAAGTCATTACATACCACCTTCTGTCATGTAAGCGAGCACGCAGTTTAGCTTATCAAGATTAATTATCATTTCCCAAATGCCAGTGTTGACTGTGAGAAACAAATATGTGTATGTCTTTGTAGTGCAGCAGTGTACGCCTCACGCGGCGACGTTATTAATCTGTTCTCTCCAACTCATCTCATTGCCCCCCCCCCCCCCCCCCCCGCCTATAATGACAGTCTGTGTTAATTGTGACTGTTTATAAAATGGAGCTCGGTGTCGGAACCAAGCTGTGCTAATCTCATCATCCTCGTTTTCTTTCCCTGCACCACTAGGTTTGAAAATCAACTATTGATGTTCCTTATTACATTAGGTGAGCTGCTTGATGACAACACACAGCTGCAGGCCGTTTGTATGGATATCCTATTGATCTGATTTACATATATAGAGTTTGCTGTTTGCTGCTGAATAGACGCTTGCCTGAAAAGTCTAGTAACTGACTTGGAACAATATAAAGTTCACTTTGGTGAGTTTCTTTATTTGTAGACTACAGTAGATGACTTTATGCCACGAACCCCGCAAAGACACACGTGTTGGTGACAAATTATGAATATGATACCACACAACTATACCGACTCCCTGCCAAATTACCTGCAAATATTTGCATTGGTAACTTCATTGGTAACTTTATGAGAAGTTTTCTGTAATTGTTACTCCAAATGGCTTCTTAAAAAGAAAATATGAGAAAACATGGCTGAACAGTGAACAACTAAATCAATGTGGCTGATGTGTTATTTTGTGTTGTATGGCTTCAGACAAACTTCTAATGTGACGTTGAATGTGAAATGCTGTACATGGTAGGCTAGGGGTGTAACGATTCACCAAATCCATGATTCGATTAGACTTTTTATTTGAACCTCTTCCCGTTAGCTTAGTTGATTAGCCGTCTTTTTAAACTAGCACAATGCGGTATCACGTGAAACTAGAGATCTTGAGGAAACGGTAGATACCATCCACGTCATGCTACTGTTACGTCTGGTACTCTAGCAAGTGCCAGCACTTTAACTAGTGTTCTAACTATTGCGACAGTGTCGTGTTATTCTGTTGAGTTTCACGTTACGGGATATGGCCGAACGTGACGTTGACGTTGATGTTCTGGTGTACGTTACAATGCATGTGTCTTCAGTTCAGTAAACACCGACATGCTGAAACTACGTGTTGTCTGATTCTTCCAACATAACATTGGCGACGAGAGATGGCTGAATTATCTATCCCACCCCCTCCACCCTTCCTACCGCTGCCCGGTGAGACGCTGTCCCGTGGGCGCGTTGGATTTCGTTCGAGACGTATATCCTGGCTACCGGTTTGGACTTGTCCGCGGTGAGAAAACGTGCATTACTACAGCACTGTTTAGGCGTGGAGGGACAGCGTGTGTGTGAAACGCTCGGCACATTAGACAGTGACACATATACGTCGGTGGTGGCGCTCCTAAAGGGACATTTCGCCACTCCACAGACTGCACTCCTCCGTTGAGTTGTGTTCCGACGGAGACATCAACGTACTGGCGAGTCAATAACGCAGTACGTCGCGGACCTACGGGGCTTGGCTAGCTCATGCAAATTCGGGGCATTACAGGATGAAATGGTGAGAGACCAACTCATATTGAACACTGACAGTGATAAAAGTGACTCCAAGATTGACATTGTTGGCTCCCTCCAGCTGCAGGTGAGGTACGGAGAAAAGACACTGCCTGCCTTCAATTTCAACATTGCACGCCGAGGGACCAACCTCCTCGGCCTCGACCTCTTCAGTGGCCTCGGTTTCTCTCTGCTGGACACAACAGGCTCAGAGATCCACACCGTCACCGCTGTCTCCTGGTAGCAACTGTTCAACGGCATGGGCTGCCTCCAGGTCTTTGCTCACCAGCCCCTGCTAGACCAAAAAGTTACTCAAATCAAATCAAATCAAATCAAATTTATTTATAGGGCCCGACAACACACGTTAATGTCCCCATGGGCCGTACAGGTCTTCTTTAAACAAGTCAAGAAGAAAACATAACAATAAGTCAAGAACAGAACAAGAACACCATAAGGTCCAAACATTTTTAGATGAATGCAAATAAATGAAAGAATGCAAGCACTCCCAGACGTCCTCCCCGTCTTAGTCACGGGACATTCAACACTCCGGTCGTTGCTCAGGGACAGCCGGAGACAGGGAGATAGGGGGTGGCGCAGAGAGGGTCGCGAACTCCCCGACATCATCGCGGGACATCCGGCACTCCGGTCACCACTACGAGACCTCCGGAGACAGGGGGGCACGCAGAGGGGGTCGCAATCTCCCGGCCTTCGTCACGGGACGTCCAACACTCCGGTCAACACTCCAGGACAGCAAGTCATAGGGAGACAGGGAGACGGGACAGGCGTTAGACAGCTCATGAGATTGTAGTAGGCGGACATAGCAATAGATACAAGTGGTAGGCATATATGTGAATGGAGTAGATATATGAAGTAAGCGTATTATGTGAATAGAATAGAAGTACTTAACCCAGCAATGAAACCGCGTTGACTGTTAATCTGTTAACAGTCTGTTAATACTGTTAATCAGTTGACAGGACCACGGACAGATGGCGGTGAATAACTGATCCAGGGCCTCGGAGGTGCATGTAGAGCAGTCACTACAATCTTGGCCAAGACCCCGAGGCATCCATCACCTTAGTCAGCGCCAGGAGACGGGCACTCAGAGAGAAGGGGGAGGGAGGGGGGGGGAGGGAGGGGGGGGGGAAGAGGGGGGGGGGGGAGAGTTAGAGAGTTCCCATGTTTGTGGTGCTGCAAAGGAGCAGACATGTAGTACCCTGTAGTGCCATGTAGTACCATGTAGTACCCTGTAGTGCCATGTAGTACCCTATAGCAGCGGTTCTCAACAGGGGTTCCCCGGCACACAGGGGTTCCGCGGAGAGCTGCCAGGGGTTCCGCGAGATGCCTGGCAATGTTCTTTAAAAATATAGAATGACAACAGTCTTATTTTGAAAATCCTATAGCGGGTCTCATTTCTGCCCACACGCAGCTCCAGCTAAATAACTAGGCTCCAAAAGCTAGCAACATTTAGGTCATTATGATACTCTTATTTTGAAACTCCGTGGTGTCGTGACTCATATCCGCTCTACAGCACACAGCCAATAAGGATGCATCTCAACACAGCAGGCTGAGCAGTGAGCTTAGCGTCTCTCAGCTCAGCAGTAGTAGCGTACTCTGGATCTGGAACGCGGACATTGAAACACAGCAAGGATAGTGTTTTTGCGACCCAAAACAAATCCCTGCTGTTTTATTCCGCAACGGGTCAAATGCATATAACATGCTTTGCAATCCTTGCCATTCCTTTGTGGCCACGTTGTGTTTAAGACCGGAATTAATGTCCCTTTAGCATAAGCTAACAACAAGCCCTGTTCAGAGCGACAGAGAACAGCAGGGTGGGGACTTGGAAGGAGGACTGGGAAGGAGGGGGGGGGGGGGGGCATTCTCCCTCTATGTGTGTGCGTTTGAAAAGATATGATGAAGTCAGACTACTATATTATATTGATAGTAAATGTACTGAGGGTGGACAGACAGATTATGTTGATATTTAAACATAAAAAATACAATACATAATAAATGTATCCATGATCATCATGCAACATAAAACAATTGCAGGAACGGTTTGGGAGAGGAAGGTGTTTTAGGTTGTGTGTTCCAAAAAATGTACTTAAAGTTTAAAGCTCAATATATCAAAACGTGGCACTTTATAGTGAACAGGCACTTTATAGTGAATCCAAATTATTTTTTGGATTACAGAAAATTATCCCTAAAGTGCTATCTGATGCAGCTGCACTGTTTTCCATGAAAATACCATATTTGGATAAGTTTGACCATTTCTAAAAATCTGAAAATCATTAAGTCACTCTGGATAAAAAAAATACTTTACAGACAACATTGAGACAAAGCTTCCTGACACATCTCCATCCAAACTCTTGGAAGAACTCATTGAAATCTCATCTGATACCACCTGGAGAGCTAGTTTCAGAGTGTGGTGCTGAGTACCAAGTATCTCATGATGCTGCAGTTAAGGTGTTGATACCATTCAGCCCCACATATCTGTGTGAAGCTGGCTTTTCATCCATGACAGCTCTGAAAACAAAATATAGGGCCAAGTTGAGCCTTGATGATGACATGCGTTATGCCTTGTCAAAGATCTCCCCACGTATTGACCGTATTATTAGCCAGCAGCAGCGGACCTCGCATTGAGCTAGAAATGTCCACTGAGTGAACGAGTGCTTATTTTCTGTATTTATTTATATTTTTTGAGAAATGGTAACTTGGTGATCCTTTTCTGTATTTAAAGAAAATACATGATTTTCTGTTTTTGAGAAATTGTCAAACTTATCCAAATATGCTATTTTTATGGAGAACAGTGCAGCTGCAACAGATAGCAGTTTAGTGATCCTTTTCTGTATTAAAAAAAAATAGATGATTTTCAGTTTTTTCTTAAATAAACATTATTTTGAAAGCAAGCACTTTTGTCATCAGATTCAGACAACTTTATTGATCCCGCGTGGGGCAATTCATATTTGCAGATTCACCAACAAGCAACAAAGACAAACAAACAACAAAACATCTCAACGACAGCACGGCAAATAAAGAATCATTGTATCATCATTGTAGCAAAAAAGACAGGACCGAAAAAGTCTTTATCGTATGTAGGGGTGCCCTGGAATATTTTATTGAACACAGGGGTGCCTTGGCAGCAGAAAGGTTGAGAACCCCTGCCCTATAGTACCCTGTAGTGCCATGTAGTACCCCGTAGTACCCTGTAGTACCCTGTAGTGCCATGTAGTACCCTGTAGTGCCCTGTGGTACCATGTAGTACCCTGTAGTGCCATGTAGTGCCATGTAGTGCCATGTAGAGCCATGTAGAGCCATGTAGTACCCTGTAGTGCCATGCAGTACCTTGTAGTACTCTGTGGTACCATGTAGTACCCTGTACCCTAACTAAACTACCCTATAGTAAACTACCCAGTGGTACCATGTAGTACCCTGTACCATAACTAAACTACACAGATTAATCTAAAGGTCAGTCCCCGACCAGGTGAGATCAAGGTAGGTTGAAGGAGAGAGAGAAAAGATGAGTCTTAAAGGATAACTCCACTTTTTTTTTTAAATTAGCTTATTTAACATCTTCCCTGGAGTTAGACAAGAAGATGCATACCTTTTTTGTCTCTGTGCGTGCATTTTAGCTTTGGGAATAGACGCTCCGTTAGCATAGCTTAGCTTCATCACTGGAAGTGGGTGAGGACAGTAGCCTTACAGTGCCTTACAGTGTATTGCAAGGTCTGACATTGACCAAACTTGATATGCATGACCTTGGTGGGCTCTAGGTCAACTCCTGAAAAGGGGGTCAATGTCAGACCTTGCAATCAAAAGTTAGGGGCGCACTGAAATTATGGCAAGGGTTATTAGCCCCCTAACTTTTGATTGCAAAGTCTGACATTGACCCCCTTTTCAGGAGTTGACCTAGAGCCCACCAAGGTCATGCATATCAAGTTTGGTCAATGTCAGACCTTGCAATACACTGTAAGGCACTGTAAGGCTACTGTCCTCCCCCACTTCCAGTGATGAAGCTAAGCTATGCTAACGGAGCGTCTATTCCCAAAGCTAAAATGCACGCACAGAGACAAAAAAGGTATGCATCTTCTTGTCTAACTCCAGGGAAGATGTTAAATAAGCTAATTTAAAAAAAAAGTGGAGTTATCCTTTAAGCAGGGATTTAAAAGCTTCGACAGAGCAGGCGCCCCTGATGACGGCAGGTAATTTGTTCCACAGGTAGGGAGCGCGGTAGACAAAGGCTCTGTGGCCGGCGGATTTCTTTTTAACCCTAGGGGTCGATAGAAGCCCCGCATTTTGTGAGCGCAGAGCACGAGCGGGCGAGTATCGGGAGATGAGATCGGATAGATAGAGCGGTGCAAGCCCATTTAAAATTTTGTAGGTGAGGAGTAGCATTTTAAAGTCAGAACGGGCTTGGATAGGAAGCCAATGTAGGGCGGACAAAACTGGTGTGATGTGATCAAATTTTCTAGTTCTAGTTAGTATCCATGCAGCCGCATTTTGCACGAGTTGAAGATTTTTGATGCTTGAATTAGGTAGGCCTGAAAAAAGTGCATTACAGTAGTCCAGACGTGATGAGACAAAAGCATGAATCAGGGTTTCAGCATCAGCCAGAGTTAAAATGGGGCGTATTTTTGCGATATTACGAAGATGGAAGAATGCAATTTTGGTGAAATTTTTTATATGTGCATTAAATGAGAGGGAGGAATCAAAAATGACTCAGAGGTTTTTTATGGTGGAGCTCTGGGATACATGACAGGTATCAAAGTTGAGGGAGATGTCCTGAAACAGGCCTCTGTGGTTTGGGGGGCCAACAATTAACATCTCAGTTTTATCTGCATTAAGGAGTAGAACGTTTTGCGACATCCATTTTTTGACGGCAAGCAAGCAGGCCTCAAGGTTTTGTAGTTGGGAGGAATCATTTGGCTTAATAGGTATATATAATTGGGTGTCATCAGCCGGTCATCCAGCCCCTTCGCCGCTCCCCCCTGGCTCTCCGTGAGGGCATCGCCACCGAGTTACAGAAGATGCTGGACGACAACATCATCGAACAGGTGAACGCGTCACCCAGGATCTCCAACTTGGTGGTAGCAAAGAAGAAGTCAGGGGAGCTGCGACTCTGCGTGGACATGAGAGCGATAAACAAGGCCATCGTCCGTGATAAATACCCCATGCCAACCACAGAGGAGCTCACCGCCCAGTTCCACGGGTCCAAGGTGTTCTCTAAGCTGGACCTTCGTCAGGGGTACCTCCAGGTGCCACTACACCCAGAGAGCCGCTACCTCACCGCGTTCATCACCCACAGGGGGGTCTTCTGTTACAAACGCATGGCTTTTGGCTTAAGCTCTGCCCCCAGCTGCTTCCAAAAGATCATGGCCTCCGTCTTCGCCGGGATCCCCGGGGTGGCCATCTACCTCGATGACATCGGGGTGCACGGGGCCAACGCCGAGAGTCACGACGCGAGCCTCCACAGTGTCTTAAGTGCGATGGCGAAGCACCACCTCACACTCAATGGCGAGAAGTGTGTCTTTGCCACCACGACCATTGACTTTGTTGGGTTCCGCCTCTCGGCTGACGGCATGTACCCGCTCCAGTCAAACACAGAGGCCTGCATACACAGTGTCCCAGAGCCCACCTCAGCGGCCCAGGTGGCCTCTTTCCTGGGCATGACGGCGTACTACCTCCACTTCCTGCCACACTACTCCGACACAACTGCACCGCTGCGGAAGCTGTTGAAGCAGGACGAGCCCTGGCTCTGGACGCCTGCCTGCTCGAAGGCTGTGCGCCTCCTCAAGTCCCAGCTCACCTCATCACCAGTCCTGGCGTTTTTCGACCTAGACAGCACCACCCTCGTCACGTGTGATGCCTCCGCCGCAGCCGTTGGTGCGGTACTGTCACAGCTGCACGGGGGTGTGGAGAGGCCGGTCGCTTTCGCTTCATGGGCCCTTAGCCCCACAGAACAGAGGTACTCAGTGGGGGAGCGAGAGGCCCTGGCCTGCATCTGGGCATGTGAGCACTGGCATATGTACCTCTACGGCCGCTCATTCACGCTTAGGACGGACCACCAGGCTCTCACTACCCTCCTCACCACGTCAGGCACTGGCCACAAACCGCTCCGCCTCCACCACTGGGCTGACCGCCTGCAGCAGTACAACTTCGGTTTGCAGTTCACGCCAGGCCGGGACAACGTAGTAGCTGACCTACTGTCACGCGCCATCCCCAGTCCCCCCACGGCCCCGCCCTCGACTCCTGATCGGGATCAGGCTGAGCATGACCTGGTCCAGCTCCTCCACACTCCCCTCCAAGAGACAGTGTCGCTGCAGGAGCTTCAGGACACCTCGTCTGCTGACCCTGTCCTCTCTGCGCTCTCAACCTACATCAGGCAGGGTTGGCCGGCGAGGACACCTGACGAGCTGCTTCCCTATAGCAGACTCCGGGACGAGTTGTCATGCTGGAACGACTCCTGCATCGCTCGTGGGCTCTGTACTGTGGTCCCGAGTGTCCTTCGGGCGCGTGTCCTTGCTATGGCGCATGAGGGCCACTTGGGCATAGTCAGGCTCAAACAGCGGTGTCGTGACTTGGTGTGGTGGCCAGGCATCGAAAGGGAAATCGAGACCCTGGTCAAGGACTGTACTGCCTGTCTTCTGAGCGGGAAGACCAGGGCCCCAGCCGCGCCCCCACCCATGCAGCCATTGGACTGGCCGTCCCAACCCTGGAAGCACCTGCAGCTCGACGTCTGTGGTGAACTGCACGGGGTACCGCATCACCAGCGTTTCCTTGTTGTAATCTACGACCTCCACTCCAAGTGGCCTGAGGTGGCGCCCGTGGGCTCGGTCACAGCCAGGGTGCTGATTAAGATTCTCGAGTCCCTGTTCACACGCTGGGGCCTGCCCAAGAGGATCACAACAGACAATGGCCCCCAAATGATCTCCCACGAACTGGCCTCCTACCTGGGGGGTAAGGGGATATGTCATATCCGCATGTCGTTCTACAACCCGGCTGCAAACGGGGGGGGGGGGGGGGTGGAACGGCTGAACCAATCCCTGAAGAATGGCATCAGGGACCACCTGGCACAAGGGTGCACATTCATCAACGGTCTTTAACAGACGCTCCTGCACTACAGGGCTACTCAACACGCCACCACAGGCGTCTCCCCAGCCTCCCTCATGCTAGGGCGCGAGTTTCAGCTGCCCCTGGACAGGCTGCGCCCTACTCCGGCTCAGGCTCCAGCCCACCCGCTTCAAGCCACAGTCAACACACGCCAGCGCCGGATGAAGGACCGTTTCGACAGGACCCGACATGCGAGACCACCTACCATCGCCGTCTCAGACTGGGTCAGGATTCGGCGACCCCACCGGGACAACAAGCTCCGGTCATTCAGGTCAGACAGCAGCTTGGCCTGGCCTCATTCAGGCTGGCTGATGGCACGTGTTGGCATGCTGGCCGACTGCGCAGGGTGCAGGCTCCTGCTGCCCCGGGACAGGGTGTGCCCGTGGCTATAGCTGTGCAGGACAGACTATTCAATGATGTTGCAGCCCCAGCACCCGCGGCTATAGCGCTGCAGGACAGACAATTTGATGATGTTGCAGCCCCAGCACCCGCGGCTCAGCCTGAGGCTGCGGGACCTCCGCCGTTGGCTGTTGCAGTGCCCGGGCCCCGCCCACTCTGAGCGCGCAACAGGCCTGCACACCTGAATGATTTTGAGACTGAGTATCACTCCTAGGTTGAGTGAAGGGGGGGAAATGTTACGTCTGGTACTCTAGCGAGTGCCAGCACTTTAACTAGTGTTCTAACTATTGCGACAGTGTCGTGTTATTCTGTTGAGTTTCACGTTACGGGATATGGCCGAACGTGACGTTGACGTTGATGTTCTGGTGTACGTTACAATGCATGTGTCTTCAGTTCAGTAAACACTGACATGCTGAAACTACGTGTTGTCTGATTGGGTAGATATCGCTCCAAAGTCAAGCTACATTTTGATGGGCCGAAATGGGCATGTCTGTTGTGGCCTTTACAATTTATTATCATAGAAAGCCAGTGTTTAAAATGAGTCCACCGGTTCCACTGTAAACCCCATAGCATGAATATGTTGAACACATGTTTTTATAATAACAGAAATGTATTTCTCTTAGCCTTCACTTACTGTTTATTCCAATTCCATGCTGATTTGTGACGGGGGCAACGAGAGTACAGTAAAATACACAACAAGAAAAAGGAAAGGCTCAGACTACCACAATTAAGCATTACATCACTCGCAGGAGTGCGTTTTGAGAATTAGAGTCGTTAGACCCCTATAGGCATGCTCTAATTCTCATAACGCACACCTGCGCGTGGTGTAATGGCTTTTATACAATTGGCGCATTCATCTAACCTTATTGCTATAGGCCTACAATAAACACACATTAATTGAAGATGTATTGACAAAACCATCCACAGAAAAAGTAGATCCAAAAAAATAAAAAATTCTAGAAGCAGCTGGGAGGTGCGGTGTTTCAAGCAAGGCTGCGTTTACATTAATTAAAGGCAAACCGATTTAGTTTCATTTCACTTTTCTGAACGTTGCGTTTATGCAGTCAGGTTAGACGCCGTTTACAGTGAAAGTTTTTCTTGTACACGGTTGCAATTCAATTCCCCCTCCTCGCAGTCCTCGGCCAGTCGCACATACGTCATTGGCTATAGACTTTTAAAACAATTTAATAGGCTAAACTTCGTTTTAACTTCTTTAATTCACAATTGTTTATTTCATTTCATTTTTCCCGACATAATGCTACCTGCCTTGACGAAATCCGTGATTCGGTTGCGATACAGATGAATTATCTTCTCAGAATAGTATAAGTGGCTATAAGGTTGCTTCAAAGCATGGCATCGAACAGTGAAGTTAGCGGTTGTTATTGGAATGATTGATTGAAAATTGTATTACCAGATTGCAGAATGGGTACAATACAGTACAGCTCAATACACACAATTGTGAAGGGGATGCAGACCAGAGAAAGACTTTCGTCTTGTTTACATCAGGGTCCCCCATTTTCAATTCATCATAACATATATGACATACATCATGACATACAGAGAGACAGTACTGCTACATCTAGACATTTATGACATACCAGATTTACAAATACAGTACTGTTTTTGTAGGGTGATTATGGTTTATTTACATTGATGGTAACATTCCCGGTTATAGTGCAGTTTGTGAAAAGAGTATCTGTGTCGTTATTTTGCCTCTTAACTGGAACAGAATTCTCAGAACCTTCTGCACCTTCTGCAATCCGCTTTTGCGCAGATGAGCCTCCGAGAACATGGCTATAATTTCGACTGTCTTCAAAATGTGGGGTCCAATAGGATTGCAGGGAAGACTATGGCCAGTGACAGACATAATCTCCCTCGATTTATATTTTGAATGGGTTGCTTCAAAGCATGCCGTCTAACAGTGAAGTGAGTGTGTGTTATTGGTTTGATTGATTGATTGATTGATTGAACATTTTATTAACAGTGAAATGAGTGTCCTTTTTACGAATGGCATCTAACAACAGACTTTGCGCGATTTTTATTTTGTTTCACAATGACTCATGACCCACCAATTACATAATCTAACATTGTGTAAGAAACTAACACATTCCACGTGACAGAATCGTTTTTGAATGAGTCGTTATGACGCTATCAATACATCCATTCATAAAGATTATTGTCCGACATCTTGGTTTAATTCCTAAAACCACGAACGGCGGAGTGATTGTAATTCTGTTGTGGGCGCGTTCTGGGATCACGAGCGTGTGTTATGATAAATAACAACGTCTAACTTGACTGTTTCAGCCAATCAGAATCGAGAAATTTGCAGGCCATTGTATAAGTGTGTTTAAAGTTGCATTTGTTTTTCTGCCGCTGAGCTGCGGCTGGTTGTAAACGACGCTGCCCTAATTTCATGGCATTCCGAGGCGAGCTGAGGAATCCAGCCTCATTTGTCTCTAATTTGTTCCCAGTGCACATATGAGAGGGGTTATAAATACATTAGTCCTCTCCATAGCGCGGCGTGTTGGGGGGCCGGAGGCAATCACACAGCCCACGTATAGAGCATGTTCTCCGCCCGGCCCACCTCTGGCAACAGGGAGGGACGGGACAGAGCGTCCCTTCCGTCTCACACGGTGGCTGTGAGCAGGTCTCACGGTCCCCCGGGTGGGGCTATACATTAAAAGCCTCGAGCATCAGACGGATTGGATGCAAACCAGAGCATCAGAGGGAAGCGCGGGCCGAGCAGACGAGAAGGCTCCCCTTCGTGTCTTGCATCGCTCTGATGCAATCCACTGGTGGTTTGAGTCAGTGGTGTGGAAACATCAATTAAAACATGAAGATTATCTGTACATTTGTCGTTCGCCCAGAGGAAGGAAGCAAGCGTGCCTAGGATATGTCTTTCGTTCTGTCCGTCTCTCTCCGTAAGTCAGTCCGCTTCTCTTTCACGTGCGCACACACACGCAAGCACACGCGCACAGACAGGTTTGCCTCAGGGACCTTTGTGGGGCGAGAGATACAGTACGTCTGAACTTCCGCTTTTGGAGAAAAATCAAATCCTGGTGCATTTTTATCAGCTGTCAGCGTCAGACAGATATTTCTGCCAGGGTTGGGCAGGAAATGAGGCTATTAAATTACAGCTTTTCACAGGACTTGTGTCATTCTCTCCTACTTTCCTACAGATGTTCCATCAAAGTAAGTCAGTGTAACCATCTATCTTTCCCATGCCTGACTACCTTCTCTCAGTATTACCCCCAAACGTTTTGTTTTTGCTCCCCTTTCTCAGTTCTAGAAGCTGTTCTGAGATGGTCATGTCACTCATCTCACTCTCTTTCTCTCTCCCACATAGCTCTCCCTCTCATCTCTCGCTTCTGCCCTCTCTATCTCTCTCTGCCCCCCCCACTCACTCTCTCTCTCATCTCTCTCTCTCACTACCCCACTCTCTCTCATCTCTCTCTCTCACCCCCCTCCCCACACACACAGTGATATCATGGCTTAATTTGCGCCTGCTTTGGGTTGAAGCGCAAAATCAATTTCAGAGAGGTCAGTAGGGGTCAGCGGGCCAGATCGGGGGCCTGAGTGAAGTGGATTACTGATTATCATACAAGCGACGTGGCTCCCATATTGGGATATATCAGCGACCCAGATCCCACATCTGTATAATGCACTGTCTGGGAGCCAATCACACGGCTCGGAATGTGAAAAAGAAGTGGGGAGTTACTATAGCATACACACACAAACCAAAACACATCCTTTCCCATGATTCAAACCTTATTTTCAGCCCGAGATGTTAGGGTTATATTTTTCATTCCAATGAGAAGGATGAGGCGTGGAGCTCTGAATTCCAAATGTGTGGTTTTAGAAGAAGCACTGTGTGTTTCTTAGATATGGAGTACATGCTTAAAATGAAACATAGGTCTATGGAGTTTTATAAAAAATAGAATAAGTGGATCTGGGAATATGATCGTGACTCTGTGAGAAAGCTGTCACAATCGTTCAAACTCTAGACGTGGGACTGTCACTCTGGGGAGAAAGCCCTTCCACAAAGTCAACTCATATTTCATGCCATACTTTCCATAACATGTCCAGTGGCATCGACGGTAGTTATTTCTGTGATATGTAAATGATGACGTAACATTCTAATATTTATGAGTTTAAAGTCTATATGCAGCCGCTTTCTCCCTCCCTCTGGGGACATGGCACACATATGTTGAAATGTCAATTGAAAAATCCACATCCATATTCATTCTGATGGAATTCAAAATGCCCATCACCGCTTAACGTGCTCCAGGAACTGGGGCATACGGATGCGTTGATTCGGCGCCTCGGTTTTCCGTACAGACTGTTCTTATAGGCCGCAAACTGGATAATGGTTTTGCTGGCCTTCCTCATTTCTCCGATTTTGAATGACATTCTGGGGAATCTTTTAAATTGTCATGATTTTATTTTGTACTTTTCTTTCATACTTGACTGCAGAGGAGATGTCAATACGGTGACCTGGGTTACCGTGATATCCCGGAGAGGGGAGGCTGTGTGTGTGTGTGTGTGTGTCTGTGTGTGTTTGTGTGTGTGTGTGTGTGTGTGTGTGTGTGTGTGTGTGTGTGTGTGTGTGTGTGTGTGTGTGTGTGTGTGTGTGTGTGTGTGTGTGTGTGTGTGTGTGTGTGTGTGTGTGTGTGTGTGTGTGTGTGCGTGCGTGCGTGTGTGCATGTGTGTGTGTGGGTGGGGTACATTACGCAGCACTTTTATCTAAGCTTCATCGAACAGCTGCCGACCCTGACTTCCTCCCTCTCTCTCTCTCTCTCTCTCTCTCTCTCTCTCTCTCTCTCTCTCTCTCTCTCTCTCTCTCTCTCTCTCTCTCTCTCTCTCTCTCTCTCTCTCTCTCTCTCTCTCTCTCTCTCTCTCTCTCTCTCTCTCCCCCTCTCCTCAGAACTCCTCTCCAACTATAATCTATCATCCCCCCCGTCTCTACTTAAACTTGACTTTAACGTTGGAATGCAGAGAGAAGGTAGAATGAAAGGGAAATGGGATCTCATTATATCCGCCCCAGTGCTCGCTCTGGGCATGATTGATCATTATCCAAAGAGCCCATTTGGAAACAAGTGATTCTGCTTTAGGATAAAAAGGAATATATAAGACTCATGAAAATAATGCTACTGGGAGGGGTGGCATGAATAGGAGGCACACCACCTTACTATGAAGCTGTTATATTATGAACATTCACAGTGCTTCACTATGCAGCCAAAGTATACTTTTGAATAAGGGTGATGTACATTAAGCTTCAAGTATAACGGCTTTAAGCATTAAGTGACAAATAAAAGAGGTATAGAACAGAAGGCTGGAGAATGAACAGATGGAAACAACGTGTAAACAAAACCGTGGACTGATATTGTGGTGCAACATCTTAGCTGTAACATCAGCCTCTGATGTTAGATAACTAGTCTAATAAGCAAAACGTACAGATAATCGGTAATAATCCTATGAAGTATTTTGTTTTCCCGCTATATCAAACGACTCAAAATCAATCCATTCCTCTCTGTCAAGATGAAGAGGACAGAACAGCAAAAGTGGGAACGCTTGATTTTCCCCATTAGGCTAATTTGTTGTTGTTCATTTAAGGTCTGCGTTATGTTAATGGCACTACTTTGCACATAGCGGTGAACCTTTTACAAAGTTACGCATTTGATCTCTAGCAGAGAGGAGCTTTGATGAGCAACGAGAGCGAGTCACTTATCTGGTCTGTGTCCCTGGTCTTCAATACACTTCCAACTGTATAGACGTACAGCCTTTCATTGTAGGTCATCTTTAACCGTTGCTGATACAAGTCTTGAATGCAGCAGCTCAGAGACGAGTCTCTGGGAGTAGAAAAAAGGTCATGTTGAATGCAACCCCAACCTCCGTTTCTCCCTTTATGCCCAAAGCTGCTCTGGAACCAGGCCGTCCCATATGGCCTAAAACAGCGTCGCAGGGAAGACATTGAGAATAAAAGACAAAAGGTCATTAAAATAAATATATACATAATTCTGTAAGCTATTATATGCACTCTAACCTGTCAAAGAGGCTTTTGGGGGTCCAGGCCTGTCTGACAGCGAGTGTGACACGCCACCCAGAGCACAGGTCCGCTGGGAAACAGCCGCGAACCAAGCGGTTTGAGGGTCAGGCTTAATTTTATACACCACAATACCGACTACCTGTCAACTGGCACTGACACATGGTGAGCGGGTCAGATGGCCGGACTGCTGTCGACGCTACATAGTCTCATCCCTCTAGTAGTAATAACGGGGAAAAGAAAAAAAGAAAAAAAACTGAAAGAAACGAAGTAATAGCTTTGAATTATGTTATTACAGTGGTAGTTGGGTAACTTTAATTGCTTAAATCCCTGGTGGTATGAGGTTCAGTGGCAACTTTAGCTACAAGCTATATCGCTTCCACCGCTATTCCCTCCAAACTGGATGAAGGAAGCGGGGAAATGATCCATGGAAGCCGAGCATGAAATCCAGAACATAGGTAGCCTCCGGCATCCCACACACTTTCTGACCTGCCTCCCACGCATGCACACGCACACCACACACACACACACACACACACACACACACACACACACACACACACACACACACACACACACACACACACACACACACACACACACACACACACACACACACGCACACCCACACACCCACACACACAGTATGCCCATCCATGTAAGACGTGTGCCCGCGCTTTGATTTGTGTTCCTCCAGACTGAGCACAGAGACAGTCTGGGACCGGGAGAGAGAAAGAGTGAGATGATGCACCCAGGTGACTTTCCCCTCAGCCTAAGGAGAAGTTCAGGCCACTCGGGTGGGGGGATTTTAGGAGGGTATTTATATGCACTCAGCACATCTTCATCCCACAGGCCAGAATTTACAAATAGATTTCAGCTTTAATTTGCCAACGCAGTGACCCATTCCACAGCAGTGTAATAGCGGGTCCCAGTGTGACAATTAAAATAAATCACGTCTGAACGGAATTCGCCATATGTATTCATGCCTCATCAGTAACTGAATTGACGTAAATGATTTATCCTGGGGAACTTAAATACCAACGGCCGCGCCACATAGGGCTGCTGCCCCGCGGCATTCAGATTCTGCTCCACTTTTTAACAAGCCTTACTGCGAGTGACAAAATACACTTGTCTGAAACGTGACTGAATGAATTTGAGGACAATGGGTCTCAGTATGAGCGGCACACCGTTCCAAATAATGGTCCAATGGAGAAGTATGGTTCTGTGGTATGACGTCATCAGGGATCATGGATGTCTCCACATTTCCACGTCTCCAGTTCCTAATGCATCTTTTAGCGTAGAAACATGAACGGTGCCACGCGTGCGATTTGCAATTGAAACAGCCGTCCTGTTGTGATTAGCATATGTACAGCTGGTTAAGGACTCTGTGAGTTCTGTTGTTTTCAATTCACTACAGTAGTGACATCAAGGCGTGCGACTAGAGCGACTGTAGTCCACTGCTGGTACTCTTTAGTCCAGGACGGTGGCTAAACTGTCCTCCACTGCCTCCAGCATATGAATGAAGGCCTGTAGAGAATGTAATGCGTGCCTAAGACTCCCCTTCCGCTTAACCACCATGCGATCCTATTTCAGAAAAACAACACATACTGTTGTCAATGACAAATAATCTTTTGATCCTGTTTGGAGTTGTGCCACAAATTACATAATGTGATGTTTGTCCATTTAAAAGATCATTTTGCAAGTCAAGAAAGTTGATTGACAAATTAGCTAACATTAGCTACTGTAACATTATTGATAGCTTTTGATGCTATGACGTAACGTTAGCTAGCTGGCAATTAATTTTAAATTCACAAACAACATGGCACAATTCAAACGAGATCAACACATTATTATTATTATTATTATTGATTTTCTTTTCCAAAATAAGGTCTCATGGTGGTCCAGCGGAAGAGGAGGAGCTTCACCTCTCGATACCTTGGTGTCAAACCAGTATTAGCATGACAGCATGGACTGCTTTAAAGGTGTATAAATACTAAGGGATTATGAGCTATTGTGGAGCATTTTCTAAAATGTTCTCTCTCTCTCTCTCTCTTTCTCTCTCTCTCTCTCTCTCTCTCTCTCTCTCTCTCTCTCTCTCTCTCTCTCTCTCTCTCTCTCTCTCTCTCTCTCTCTCTCCCTCTCTTTCTCTCTCTCTCCTTTTAATAATTTTTAAGCACTCATTTCGGCCATAAAGTCATACTACAGAGTCTACCTTTTAAGACAAGTGGTCTCACAATGTGAAAGCCCTTCATTACAGCATGCTTGTCCTTAAAGATCCTGTCTGCCTGTCTGGACCAAAAATATCCTGTCTGCCTGTCTGGACCAAAAAGATCATATAGCAAAATACAAAGTACTGACATAATGCATAGTCTACATTTGTACCACGGTGCACCTGAAGAAAAGTAGGTTCAGCGTTTCATACCTGGGGCCATCAATGGTTTTCATTAAAAGTGACAGGTACATGTAGAAGCCTCTTTTGATTGCCGCGTGTGAAGTATACATGTGAGCTGCAAATAATATCATTATACTCTTAACGCAAAGCCACTTATTCTTTTTCAGGCCCGGCAGACCCCCACCGGCCATTACGCTAATGTGAGTATGGCGCCCGCTGTGTAGAAGAAGGATGGCCTTCCTCCCGATCCGGGCCCTCCTCATCCTCACGGGCCGCTTCAACCCTCATCGGCTTTACTTTCTCTGCTTTTGATTAATCCTGTCTCATTTGAGATTTGAGACTATCAATGGGAATTATTCAAATCCCTGAGGTATGAAATGGCCATGAGGAGGCTGCGGAAGACAGTCATTAACCCCAAATGGTGGGGAGCCCACAGTAAATCTCGATGAATTTGCTCCGTCGTGGAAACCTGATTAGTTACACTGGCTGTACTTAATCCTGGTTGAAGGTAGAAGTTAATTTTGTCTGGTACTGGCCAATAATTCAAGAAATAAAAGAAGATAGTTATTTTTTACACGTGTTCTACAAACAAGCATTAGGCTACTAGAAATAGTATGACATTATGACCTTGCAGTAAACAGTAACAATATTTGAGTAATAAGTAAAACAATAAAATACTTTGGAAAAAGAAAACATTTATATTTGATTTTAGACTCTGAATTCAGACCCTGAAACACTGAAGCAATATTACGTTATCATCAGCCAACTCCGGTGGCAGTCGGTTACAACTGAATAAAATCCAATACCTCGAGACTTGAACCAATAAAGAGACACACTAGTATGGATGGATTCGCTGGAATGTAATGGCTTGTTCACAGCCCTCTGCGGATTCTATTGTGCTATTGATCCTCCCATTGTAGTTAGTTCTACACTTCCATCCTTGAGGAAGTATGTCTCCCCTCCATCTAAACTAATGGGGCATATTTGGCATCAAGTCATGTAATTCACCATAGATGCCACCTGGAAGAGATCACAATCTCACCATAACCCCCCCCCCTGTGCGCGCCCTAGAGGGACTAGTTTTAACCGTACCACCACCACCACCGCCACATCCAAAATTAGACCAGCAGCTGCCGCTGTCGCTGTACATGATTCCATAATTTGCGGCATAATATGTTCCATTAATGCCGGACCACTCACAGGCATCGGGGAGACAGTTGATGCAAACCTCTCAGGATGTGCTCTGCTTACGCTCTGCCTTAGTTCCCCCGGAACATGGCACAGCCTGGTGCTGCTGCCATCCTCCTACATGCAGATGTCAATTATACCGAGGTGGCAGAGAGTGGCGAGCTGTGCACATCTGCCAAAGGATGACGTCTCCCCCGGCGCCGTGCGAGCCAATGGAGCGTAAATCTCAGCCGTCAAGTTGGCAAAACCGCACCTTAACATTAATAGCCGCGAGACCCGAAACGCTTGCGAGACCGGGAAGCCTATCCGGCGTGAACCGACCATGGCAATTATGAATAGTGAAGTAAAATGTAATTTTCTCTATGTGAAATTTAATTAGGCTAGGTATTAATTTTAGACCTCTTTCTTTCTTTCTTTCTTTCTTTCTTTCTTTCTTTCTTTCTTTCTTTCTTTCTTTCTTTCTTTCTTTCTTTCTTTCTTTCTTTCTTTCTTTCTTTCTTTCTTTCTTTCTTTCTTTCTTTCTTTCTTTCTTTCTTTCCTTCCTTCTTTCCTTCTTTGTCCTTCATGGATCACATGGCTGTAGGGCCCACCGGGTGTATGTCTGCGTGTCTGCGTCTGTGTTCTCTTACATGGGGGCGAGGGGGATTCCTTCCTCATCACTGCCAGATCGCTGCTACCTGCTGTGTTATTAGGCAGATACAGTGCATCGGGGACAGACCAGCGCCACCAATGTTGTCATTGAGAACATCTAGTTATCACATCTCGCGCTCAACCTCCTGCAGAGTTCACAGAGCTATCGGCGTCCCCCATGACCCGCTTGTGTCTCTGTGTGTCTCTGCTGGAGACCTTGGATATGTAAAACAACCCCACGCGGCCTTATAGGCCGAGCCATGAGCGAGCGGAGGCTCCTTCAGAGGCTCGTCCGACACAAACTCGCAGCACCGGGCATACATCAAACACACACACACAGACACACACACACATCACTAAGGCTGACATTGTGCGCTTTCTTCCCATGAACATATTGAGTTGTATAGCACAGTATGTGACTCTGCGCGCGCCGCAGTGTATCGGAGGCAGTTTCCTTGCCCGGAATATGTCTGTTTCCAAAGGCATCAGGCTCTAAGTGTGTGGATTACAGCGGTATACATTTGTATAATGCCTGTGATAATGGGATAAAGCAGCTACTGTGGGAGGAATCTGTATGGAGAATGGATTATTCCAAAGCTCTGCCTATGGGACGTTGAACCCAGGAGTTATCACAGCCAGTCAGCATCTGAAGTGGGCGCAGCGCCTCGGAAAAGCATTGCGACTCGAAATGCTGCTCTCGGTGGCCATATTGAATCCACTCGGGAGAAAAACACAAGACGGGGGAAGCCAAGTTTTTTGTCAATAATTACCATAGGAAGAGCGCCCGGAAGGGACGAGATGTATTTACCATAGGAGCGAAATGTATTTACCATAGGAGCGAGATGTATTTACCATAGGAGCGAGATGTATTTACCATGGTGCGCCCGAAAGGGACAAGGTGTATAGAATAGAATATAAATACTTTAATCATCCCGAGGGAAATTTGGCACAAATCGCTCATATTAAACATTTAGGTAGACAAAACAAATCACGAATAAGAATAACAAAAAATTGCCTAAGAATAAGGAATACAAATAAGAATAGCATAATAGTAATAAACTATGGTCTGGGATTCACATTTCACATTCACACCTCTGTTATGTATACACAATCTAATATAAAATATACAGTAAAAAATACAGAGATCTACATTAAGTGTACAGTAAGTGTAATATTGACAATGTTGTTTTAAATGTAAAAGTCCAGGAAGATGGTACTGTCACTCTGTCACTCTGTGCTCAGTGATGCACAGAGATGCATTGTAAAGTCTGATGGCTGTCGGAATGAAGGACTTCCTGTGCTGTTCAGTGCTACATTTGGGGAGTGTTAGTCTAGCACTGAACATGCTCCTCCTGTCAGCCAAGTCTGTGTATAGTGGGTGGGACGGATTTTCCCTGATGGGATGAAGCTTAGCAAGGCTCCTCCTCTCCGCCACCACCGCTAGAGAGTCCAGCTCCACCCATACCATGTTACTGCCCTTCCTGACCAGCTTATCCAGCCTGTTTGCATCCCCCGCTCTCAGTCCGCTGCCCCAAGTATTTACCATAGGAGCAAGATTTATTTACCATATGTATTTACCATAGGAGCGAGATGTATTTACCATAGGAGCGATATATGTATTTGCCATAGGAGCGATATGTATTTACCATAGGATCGAGATGTATTTACCATAGGAGCGAGATGTATTTACCATAGGAGCGAGATGTATTTACCATAGGAGCGAGGTGTATAGGAGCGAGATGTATTTACTATTTACCATAGGAGCGAGATGTATTTACCATAGGAGCGAGGTGTATAGGAGCGAGATGTATTTACCATAGGAGCGAGGTGTATTTACCATAGGATCGAGATGTATTTACCATAGGAGCGAGGTGTATAGGAGCGAGGTGTATTTACCATAGGAGCGAGAGGTATTTACCATAGGAGCGAGGTGTATAGGAGCGAGGTGTATTTACCATAGGAGCGAGATGTATTTACCATAGGAGCGAGGTGTATAGGAGCGAGGTGTATTTACCATAGGAGCGAGATGTATTTACCATAGGAGCGAGGTGTATAGGAGCGAGGTGTATTTACCATAGGAGCGAGGTGTATAGGAGCGAGGTGTATTTACCATAGGAGCGAGGTGTATTTACCATAGGAGCGAGATGTATTTACCATAGGAGCGAGATGTATTTACCATAGGAGCGAGGTGTATTTACCATAGGAGCAAGATGTATTTACCATAGGAGCGAGGTGTATTTACCATAGGAGCAAGATGTATTTACCAATAGGAGCGCCCAGAAGGGACGAAATGTATAGTTCCATTTAAAAGAAAAAAATTGCTACATTTGCATTCCCTTGACATTAGGACCGCATGCCTCGCATTTTAAGACTTATTTCTTGTGCCCGTGATAGAGGAACCTGCGGAAGTAGTTTGTATGTTTCTCTTGATAGCCATTATAGAGGGAAATTAGCATTTCCATGCATACAAAAGCAATTACCGTCAATTTATACACATTTCATAGAAACATGCCACCAATTAGGGGGGCCATTTTGGGGGCCGATAAGATGAGCAGCTCTCTTATTGAACATCTGAGGCCTGGGGTGGATCCCGCTCTTCTCCTGATCCCTATCGTTGTCCACAATACCGTGTGCTCGTTTCAAACACAGCTAATTTCACCCTTAATAAGGTGCAGTGGAGAAAAACAAATGCTGATAGCGCTGCTTTGATATTGGTACAGCAGTGCAGACGCCTAAAACACTTTGTTCTCTATCTCTTACAGATTCCCATTTCCATGTATGTTCCGTATTAGGTTATGTGTCTGTACAATACAATACAATACAATACAATACAATACAATACAATACAATACAATACAAATATGTCCGATATTATCGGCCTACCAATATTACCGGCCGATATTGGCATTAAAATGTGATATCGGAAATTATCGGTATCGGTTTTCGTTTTTTTTTTTAACATTTATTTAACCTTTATTTACCCAGGCAAGCAAGTAAGAACAAATTCTGATTGAATTTATTGTCAAAAGTATGCATAATGTTGTGTTAATTCCACGACAAGAGATATGTAATGTTAATTACCTGAAATGATTCCGTTTTTGGGGGGGGGGGGGGGGGGGGGGGGGGGAACCCTGCATATATCGATATCGGAAATTAAGAGTTGGACAATATCGGTATATCGGTTTCGGTAAAAAAGCCAATATCGAACATCCATAAATACAATACAATACAATACAATACAATACAATACAATACAATACAATACAAACAATACAATACAAATACAATGCCAATGCTCCTGTTATGGTTTGACACCGACCCCAAACGCTAACGACACAAGAGAGTTGGATTCAGAGTTGCCAAATACGAGGGCTTGTTTATTTGATAATAGGAATAAGTGAAACAGGGAAAGCAGGTCAATAAGAACAGGTACAATGAACAAGGGGCAAAGTTCTGCTGCTCTGCAGCTTCTCCCGGAAGGGTAGTCTTGGGAAGCAGGAGCAGACTGTGGTATAATATATTGTCCTCATGTAAATATATCCCCCTCCCCTGTATCCCCTTACCTATGCCCCCCCCCTCTCTGTGGAATAAGATATCCCCCTCCCCTGTGTCCCCCAAACCTGTACCCCCTCCCCCCATCTGACCTATCAAATGGGACCACATCCCCCCCCTTGTTAACTATATAGGTCTCCTCCCGAGATCTATCAAGGCTTCTTACCTGGGTAATTTCAGCTGATCACCTGGGGCGAGAGCCTCAGCCATTCTCTCTATGTATTCTATCTGTTTGGTTAATAAACCTTGTTATTATCCAAGCCTCGGTTGACTGAGACATTCTTCATCAGGATATCCACAAATATCCCACAATTGGCGTCTACGAACTTGTGACGGACTTTTTGCGTCCTCCCGGCGTGCTGTATCATTCAACTATACAGAGAAAAGTGAGTATAATAGGATGGTCGACAAAATGTATGGAAAGGAATTGAAACCTTCCCGCTTTTCTCTGTGCCAGGTGAATATTACAGAATGTTGTCCAATATTGAGATCATGGCTGAGTAGAATAATGTGCATTAATATATCTGATCTGTATTGAGAATCGTTACCAGGGCGCGCGTGCACCTGGGTCCTTATCAGGAGGTTCTGAAAGGATGGGTTATATGTGCTAGTCCCAAAAAGTTTAGGCACAAAGGTTGAGGTGCTATTCCTGGTCGAGTCGGAGCCGACCGAAAGCTAAGGCACACACAGGTTGTTGGATTGCTACCCCTAGTCTAGCTGATGCAGACTAAAAATATAGGCAACAAAATAGATACGTGAGCTTATTATGATGTGATATCCTTGGAAAACGCTACTCTGTTAAAAACGTTCTGTGATTCCTTTGCAAAGAGGCGGGAAGTTAGGACCGAGAAGCTGATGGAATCATAGTTAGAAATTACCAGAGTAGCGTCATAATATTCATTGTTTCAACCTCAAACTAAGCCCACAATCTCATTCCTGAAAACGATGTATTTTGGATTAAATTAACCAATTGATCAATACAGATAGCGGGAAGATGATCACGCGATGTCCTAGTTAGTACATGATTACGCGATGTCCCGGGAGTACGTAAATGTACATTAAACGGGACATCAGTCGCGGAAAAGTACATTAAATAGGACGTTAGTCGCGGGTTAAGAGGCCGAGAGTATGATTAAAAGGTATATATAATCTAATATATCGCTGGTAAATTTCGAAGTCAGGTTCGGTCGTTATGATTTTAATAACGATGTGTAGTTATATATCAAGGGTATAAATGCCTTGTCGCAACAGATGTTGGAACAATACAGATGTTGGACGACTAAACGTACAGCGATCCAATACAGTCAGATATACACACACGTTAACTTATATGTATTAATGTTTGTTTGTCTGTTTTAAGTCTCGTTTGTATGTGCACAAGTATTATAGGACCCGTCGCGTTGCTTTATTGAGTCAAGAACCGGCTACGGATAGCGCGACGAGCATTGAGAGACAGTTACCGTTATACAAAGAATAACATTGAAGTGCAGTTCACGGGAACAAACTAGGATAGTAATTTCCGGATTCCGCAGAACACCGGCCCACGGGAACAACCATTTGGGGAAGTATAGTTTTATCGTTTCAGTTTGTTTACGTTTCACATATGCACAGGCGCGTTCATTCGGTAACAAAACGCTGGTATAGGAATTCCAGGCTATTGAGAGCTCGTTGGAAAAATACTGTATGAATTGCAAAGCGTTATTTCCGAGGCGAATGAGAACGCACGAACGTCGCATGGAGCGATGACGTCACGCTATGCGCGCCGTGAAGTTATTATTTTATATTAAACTATCCATAAGCGAACGTAAAGTGTAATGTGCCCAAGGCCAAGGGTGCGTGAAATCCACGTGTAGTATATGTTTTATTTGTATATGTATGTGCGCGCTGCTATTGGAAAATGTTGAGTTGAGGTGGCGAGATGCGGGTTGCTGACGACACGTAACGGATCCAACCCAACACAACAGCTGTCCCCGGTGAGTATGACAATCATAAATATAGATGCATTGATTGATTGAAAACTTTATTAACAGATTGCAGAATGGGTACAATACAGCACAGCTCAATACACAATTGTTAAGGGGATGCAGACCAGAGAGAGACTTTAGTCTTGTTTACATCAGGGTCCCCCATTTTCAATACCAGATTTGTTTACATCAGGGTCCCCCATTTTCAATTTATCAGAACATATTATGACATACATGACAGACAGATAGTCAGTACTGCTACATCTGTACATTTATGACATACCAGATTTGCAAATTCAGTACTTTTTGTGATACAAAAGGAGTCAAGAAAAGGGAGTCATTTGACGTAGAAACTGTACATATACACAACTATCAGTTAAAGCAAATTACAACTATCTCAGATCACTTGAGTGTTTATGTGCTTTAATTTACACATTATAAGTCACATAAAGCTAATTACAATGTCTGTTTCAGAATTATAATACATCTGTGGGCGTACCGGTCATACTGACCATGGGAGCTAAACAAACACTTCCGGTTCCCAATATATGGCAGTACAGGAATTGTAGTCCACATAAACAGCGTTAGATTAGACTTTATAAGCTTTCAATGTTGAAAACTTGGAACACAAACAACATAGATCATGTTTAAAAGTAAGATGTTTAGGTTATATTCACTTGAGTTAATGTGTTTATCTAAAGAACCAATGAAAGATAACTAGCCCTTTCCATTGTAAGACATTTTAAACATGATTCAAAATGTGTGGGTCCACATTCATATGCTTGTGTATATATGCGATATGATTGATAAATGATAACACTATCATTACATCCAAGAACGGGATGGATGAGATCTAGCTAATGTTTGTTGAGCACACAGACAGTCAAAGAGGATTCACCCAGGTTTTAGAAAAGAGTGGAAAATTAACATGTGTTTGTATTTACAGATCTGGCTCTGAGGCGAGATGCAAAACAGTGAATGACTACACCCAAATTGTATCACAAAAGACAGAAAATCCAACAATTTGCATGTCAACCGAGAGACAGTGCAGAGCTGAGAGACAATCGATTGACCATTTGGAACAAATCTACATCCAAAACACCCACATGTAAATTTCTTCAGAGTGGGCACTTGGGAGACAAAGCAATGCAAATGCCTGCACTCGTGACCACAGACTTGATGAACTCACCTAGCGGTAGATGGCAACAGAGAACCACTTAATTAACATGAATTAGACACCGGTGATGAATTTGCAGTTATGAAAATCTACCTAACTCCCATACTAACAATAACTAACCAGTCGTTTTCATCATCTCTTTTCAAAAGACACATGAATTAGAGAAGTGCCCGAGATGAAAGATTAATGATGAAAACAACTACTTACAATCCCCTCCTATTCTCTGTTTATAACCAATAACATGCATGACTATTCCTTAGACTATTCTTTTAACAACTAATACTTTCCATTACTGCAAAATTATCAACCACCAAAATTGAAACACAATTATCTAAATGTACAAGGTATACACGTACATTGATCATTTAGCTGACACTGTATGACAGGACATCACAAAGAGCACAACTCTATCAGCTGAGTAACAATGTTCATCAAAGTGTTGAGTGCCACAGTGTAGGTTAGTTTTATTAGTGTTGAGTGCTACAGTGTAGATTAGTTTATTAGGACAAATGCATGACAGTAAGGTTAGTTAGGGTTAGATGATAAGAAATGATTGTTTTTCATGCGCAAAATTAACTGGCTACCTAGATTTTATGTTTTTTCCCCATGCTATGCTATGATGAGCCACACTGAGATGTGAAAAACGCCAGAGAAGTCGTGGCGAGGTAAGTATCCTGAGGCACACCCAACGCATCCTGAGGTAAGATCAACTTCAATTTAACATCACAGACTATTTTATCTAATTCAAGACTTTGGCCATTCATTTACTAATTTTATTTAAAGCCTAATGATAAGATTGTAGTGAATGTGACCTTCTTGACGTAAGGAATCACTGCTAATGCAATTGGCTTGCATTTCCTATTTGTCAATTAAGTGATTTTATCACTGCTAATGCAATTGGCTTGCATTTCCTATTGTCAATTAAGTGATTTTATTTACAATGAATTGAATTAATCCCAAAATGATTTTCCACTTTAGCAGAAAGGCGTTGAATCATTTATGTGAGGAGTTTTCTAAGGCAGTGTTTATCACCCTCAGATCACGAATTGGTGAGAGGACAGGACGAGTGAGACGACGCACGACCTGAACCACGAAGCTGCGGACACAACCAATGACGATTCGGACAATAAGAAGAGATCTAAAGACGATAAAGGGCGAGAATGTCTCCTTCACTATCGCAGCAAGCGGGCAGCCAGAGAGACGACGGTGCCACCCCGACCCTGCTGATAGGCTCCGACCATGCAGACCTCATAGTCCCGATAGACCGGGTCCACACAGGGCCCAGAGGCTGTCCTGCAGCAGTCGAGACCCGCCTAGGATGGACATTACAAGGCCCCCTCGCTAAGTCTCTTAACCGAACAGCAGCCACTAGCTGCCTCCACTCCAGAGTGACAGAAGAAGACACCACCCTCCTACAGCATGTCGAGAGGCTATGGACACTAGAGACAATGCCCTTTAAGAACGAAAAGAAAGACATTCGTTCCAAGGAAGACATTTACGCCATAGCACTCCTCGAGCAAGGGACAAAGAGAGTCAAAGTCAATGGAGTGATGAGATACGCAACTCCACTCTTGAGGCGAGAGGGTATGCCCACCTTCCACGCCCCAAAAGAAGCGACGGAGCGGTATCTATTGAACACAGAGCGGCGCCTAGCCAGAGACCCCGCTCAAGAGACTGTGTACCGCGCTGAGATTAACAAGCTAATCACAGCGGGACACATAAAGAAAATTGACAACCAGAGGCGACGACAACAACCGTGAGAGAACCATCCAACCCAGCCCACAGACATCCCCAAGAAAGTGGAGCAGGGGACCACGAAGGAGACTGACCAAGAAGACACTGACGAAGAGGAGATCAACTTTTGACAGCCTCCACCCCGGCACTGCAGACCAAACCCATCACCTGCAGATGGGAACCAAAGCCCCGACCATCAAGGTGGATTCCCATGACAAGATTGTCATCCGTGTGAAAAAGAGCGTCCTACTGACTAGCCACTACACCGGCGGGCCCTCGCCCTCCATCAAGTGGTACCGCAATGACGAGGAGAGGACAGCGAAACCAGCACAACACATTCAAAAACGCCCTGACCACCATGTCTCTGGGCCTGATGGGAGCCAAGCGTGAGCACAGTGGCAGACATGTGATGGTGGTGGAGAACAACATAGGCTGCAGGAAAAGACCACTATAGTTGACTGCTACCGGTGACCCTTGACAAGGTACACAGGGAGCGGACGGCGACCTCCTGTAGGCCCCCTCTGAATGAACGACGACCAGTGAATGTTCCCGACTGCATCGTCAAGAAGAGACATCATCAGAGACCTGTGAAACAAGAGACTTCTGAACACACATTGTCCACATTGTTATGTATGTATTTAATTTTTACTGTGTTACTGTTTGGCCCTGCCACACAACAGACCGAGAACAGATGATCAACACGACACAGCAACTGTCAGATTCACAAACAAGAACTGTTTCACAGAGTTCATATGTATCTGGAAAATTATTGACTAGGAATATGATGAAATACAATCAGTAAGATTGCATTAACCAATTTTATAATAGCAATGAGAAATGATCAGAGAGTCACATTGCAAAATGCTATTGTTAAACAGGGCAGAACCAGTTGGGTTGTTCCAAGACACCAAGTTTGGTTACTGTATTACATCACATTTGAATTACTTAGGTTACAAAATTGTATTGTCAGACAAGAAAGAATCAGTTGTTTTATTCTTTCATAGAAGAGGACATGTAACGTTGTTTTGCACCTGTATGGTGAACCATTGATAGTATATGCACTAGAATTACATACAGAAGCGATGCATAAGACGTTTTATCTCCTCATTTATAGAGAAGAAATGGAGAAAATTGCCTGATTCTAAGTAAAGACCAACAAAGCTGAGACAATCACAGATGAAAGTAACACTCAAACTCAGATTAAATACAACTGGACCCTAAGTAATTTAATCAAGAATCATCATAAAATGTGCAAATATATATATATATATATTTGTGAACAGTTTCCCATAATCAATCATGTTAGTTTTATTAACCACCAGGTTAACGGTTGTTAAAATGTTTTTGTACACATTAGCCTTATGTGTAAATCCTATTCCTAATAATTATGCACACGATTTTGTTTTTCACCCTGTGCACTCTGACCACACAGAGACAGTGCTCACATGTATGTAATAGTTGTATTACTATGCCTGTATGCACATCACATTAGCTCCCCTGAGTCACGACATGAACGACTGAAGGTATGCCAAGATATTTACACAGCTATAGCTTCTAATGATTATGTTAATTGTTGTTTGATATCAGAGTTGAGGACCACTCATTGATATAGATATTTTGAGAAAATGGTGATATCTATTCCCATATCTCTGATATCAAAATAACACAGACCGCAGTCCAGTCGATCATGTCATGAATCAAGTATGTAAATAATACTATTTTAAACTATTAGGCCAACCAACAGAACACATTGGCCAACATTTTCATTATTTTAATTATTTTCTATTTTATTCATTATCTGATAACCGATGGATTACATCGGTCCCCACTTTTCCAAACAATCCTGGTATATTATACATTAATCTCACCCACATTATAAGAAAGAAAAGTGAGTATTGTGGTATAATATATTGTCCTCATGTAAATATATCCCCCTCCCCTGTATCCCCTTACCTATGCCCCCCCCCCTCTCTGTGGAATAAGATATCCCCCTCCCCTGTGTCCCCCAAACCTGTACCCCCTCCCCCCCATCTGACCTATCAAATGGGACCACATCCCCCCCCTTGTTAACTATATAGGTCTCCTCCCGAGATCTATCAAGGCTTCTTACCTGGGTAATTTCAGCTGATCACCTGGGGCGAGAGCCTCAGCCATTCTCTCTATGTATTCTATCTGTTTGGTTAATAAACCTTGTTATTATCCAAGCCTCGGTTGACTGAGACATTCTTCATCAGGATATCCACAAATATCCCACAAGACCTCTGTACCGCTCTGCAGACTCTCACGGCGGACCTCTCAGATGTTGTGCAAGACCGAGAGAGGGAGAGAGGGAACGGGTCAGTGACAGAGCAGACTTGAAACGAGCTGGAGGACAGGGTGTTATATTCTTCGTGTTAAACAACACAGTGATGTGCAATATTCCAAAAACAGCCCAAGTGAAATATCTTCATGTAATCACACAGTGAGCAAAAATCCATACACCGTCCAAATGTGAAATACTATCTTCGTGTAAACACACAGTGAGCAAAAATCCAAACACAGTCCAAATGTGAAACAATATCTTCGTGTAAATACACAGTGAGCAAAAATCCAAACACAGTCCAAATGTGAAATAATATCTTCGTGTAAATACACAGTGGGAGGTGGAAGATCCCAAAATATTATTCCATAAAGGATAGGGCAAAACGATAAAGGCTGGGTGAGTAACTGTCTGACAAAAAGGTGGTAGACTTCAGTGTAAAGGTTACACACGAAAATCGGAAATAGGTCAAGACAGTCAATCTAGAAAAACTCACCCAGACGAGCTGCGTAAAAGGAACAGGAACAAAGTGGAGGCGAGCGCGCGCCACGGAGCAGGTATCCAAGCGAAGGCTTCTAGGAATTTCCTGGAGATTAGCACAGTGAAACAGAAGCAACGGGGAAAAACATCCAGCGACAAATCAAGACGAACCAGCAACTTAGGGTGGGGAAAACGGGGTATAAATAATGAGGGATCGATTGATTGAAAGGCAGTGACAGCTGGGGAATGTGATTGAAAAGCGTGGGGAAGTGAGGGAACCAATCAGCGACGTCTCAGATGACGTCAGCGGGGAGAAACGTGTGAACGAGGGAATTGAAATACTTGACAGAAAAAATGAATGAAAACAAGGCGAGGGTGGTTAAAGGAACAGAACGAGTGAGAAGGCAAGGACAGAAACCTCACAGTACCCCCCCCTCAACGGGAGCCGCCCGGCGACCAGGCCGACCCGGCTCGTCAGGATGGGCCCGATGGAAGTCGGTGATCAAGCCGGGATCCACGATGAGCTGCCGGGAGACCCAGCTACGCTCCTCAGGGCCGTAACCCTCCCAGTCCACCAGGTATTGGAATCCCCGGCCCCGCCGACGAACGCCCATCAACCGGCGGACCTGCCACTGGGGGTGACCATCCACTAGCACAGGAGGCGGTGGATCAGGAGCCGGAGGCATAAGGGGACTGAGGGAGACGGGCTTAACCCGGGAGACATGGAACACGGGGTGGATGTGCATGGATGCAGGAAGCTTCAGGCGCAGGGCCGCCGGACTGAGTACCTTCAGGACCTCGAAAGGACCGACGAAGCGAGGGTTGAGCTTCTTGGCCGAGGACCGTAGCGGGAGGTCCTTCGCGGAGAGCCACACCCTCTGCCCAGGGCGGTAAGTCGGCGCGGGAACCCGGCGCCGGTCGGCACCACGACAGGCGCGCTCAGATGTCCGGAGCAGCGCGGTCCTGGTGATCTCCCAAACGCGACGGCAGCGGTCGAGGTGGACCTGCACGGAGGGAACTGCCACTTCCGTCTCCAGTGCGGGAAAAAGAGGGGGCTGGTAGCCTAGGGAGGCCTCAAAGGGGGAGAGGCCGGTGGCGGAACTGACCATTGAGTTGATCGAGTATTCAACCCAGGGAAGGAAACGACTCCAGGATGCCGGCCTCTCGGCTGCCACACACCGAAGAGCAGACTCCACGCTCTGGTTCATCCTCTCCGTCTGCCCGTTTGTCTGGGGATGGTAGCCGGAGGAGAGACTGACCGTTGCCCCCAATCCCTTGCAGAAAGCCCGCCAAACCTGGGAGGTGAACTGGGGCCCCCGGTCAGAGACGATGTCCTGGGGGAAACCGTGAAGGCGGAACACGTGGTGCGTCAGGAGGTCCGCCGTCTCGGCTGCTGAGGGAAGCTTGGAGAGGGCCACGAGGTGGACCCCCTTGCTGAATCGATCCACCACGGTCAGAAGGCAGGTGTTCCCCTGGGAGGAGGGTAGTCCAGTGACGAAGTCGAGCGCCACATGTGACCACGGACGGCTTGGAACGGGAAGTGGCTGCAAGAGCCCGGAGGGTGCCTGGTGAGAGGCCTTGCTGCGGGCACAGACCGCGCAGGCCAATACGAACTCCTTGACGTCGTTTCGCATGGTGGGCCACCAGAAACGACGAGCCAGGAAGGAGAACGTGCGATGGACGCCTGGGTGGCAGGCGAACCGGCTGGTATGGCCCCACAGCAGTACCTGGGACCGGACAGAGTCAGGGACGAAGAGACGGCTCCTAGGGACGTTGCTTGGAGCACGTTGGAAGCGTAGGGCACGCCTCACCACACCCTCGATGCCCAAGGTGATGGCTCCAACCACTCGGGCCTCCGGGATGATGGGAGATGGGTCCTCAGAGGGTGGAGCCCCCTTGGAGTGCATCCGGGACAGGGAGTCGGCCTTCGTGTTGCGGGAACCGGGGCGGAAGGTCAGCGAGAAGTCGAACCGACTGAGGAAACTGGCCCATCTCGCCTGCCGACCGTTGAGGCGCCTGGAAGCGCGGATGAACGTTAGGTTCTTGTGGTCCGTCCAGATGGTAAAAGGCTCCTCGGCACCCTCTAGCCAATGACGCCACTCCTCCAGAGCCGCCACGACCGCCAGTAGCTCCCGATTGCCGGTGTCGTAGTTCCTCTCGGCGGGGAGGAAGCGACGCGAGTAGAAGGCGCAAGGATGTACCTTCTGGTCGGAAGGAGAACGCTGGGATAGGACAGCGCCCAGGCCAGAATCCGAGGCGTCCACCTCCACGATGAACTGTCTCTTGGGGTCAGGGTGGAGCAGGATAGGAGCGGAAGTGAACCTTCTCTTGAGGGAGCGGAACGCAGCGCATGCCGCTGGGGACCAGTCGAACGGCAGAGCGGGGGAGGTCAGCTTGGTAAGAGGCTCCGCCACTTGGCTGTAGTTCCGGATGAACCTACGGTAGAAGTTTGCGAACCCGAGGAAACTCTGTAGCTCCTTCCGAGTGGTGGGTTCCGGCCAATCCTCCACAGCCTGGATCTTGCGAGGATCCGCTCGGGTCAAGCCCTTCTCCACGATGAAGCCCAGGTAGTCGACGGAGTTGGAGTGGAAACGGCACTTCTCCGCCTTGACGAAGAGCCGATTGTGGAGGAGGCGCTCCAGCACCCGGCGGACATGCAGGATGTGTTCCTCGAGGGTCCTGGAAAAGATAAGAATGTCGTCCAGGTACACCACCACGAACACCTCCAGCATGTCACGGAGGACATCGTTCATGAGTGCCTGGAATACCGCCGGGGCGTTGGTGAGACCGAACGGCATCACAAGGTACTCATAGTGGCCCCTGGGGGTCTTGAAGGCGGTCTTCCATTCATCGCCCTCACGGATACGGACAAGATGATAGGCACTTCGGAGATCCAGCTTGGTGAAGAACGAGGCCTGGGTCAGTGGCTCGAAGGTGGAGCTCATGAGAGGTAGGGGGTATTTGTTCTTGATGGTGATCTCGTTGAGCTGACGATAGTCGATGCAGGGTCGCAGGTCCCCATCCTTCTTTCCAACAAAGAAGAACCCGGCCGCCACCGGGGAGGAGGAAGGCCGAATGAGTCCTGCTTCCAATGACTCAGAGATGTAGAGATCCATTGCCTTCTTCTCCGGGGCAGTCAGACTGTAGAGGCGGCTGCCGGGAAGGGGAGCCCCTTGGCGGAGGTTGATGGCGCAGTCATAGGGGCGGTGAGGTGGAAGGGACTGAGCCCTGGTCTTACTGAATACCTCCATGAGGTCGTGGTACTCGGGAGGAACGGACGAGGGATCCGGGGGCAACTCACCAGCCGGTCTCCGGGGCGGGGGACAAGACGCCGCCTGTAGACAGCGGGCGTGACAGGAGGAGCTCCAGCCCCTGATGGTACCGGAGGCCCAGGCGATGTGGGGCTCGTGCAGCGCGAGCCAGGGCCTACCCAGGACCACCGGGACAAGGGGGGATTGGGTAATGAGGAACTGGATCCTCTCTACGTGGTTCCCAGCAATGGTCAGCAAGACTGGGCCGGTCCGTTGAGAGATGTCGGCCAGGCGGTGTTGGTCCAACGAAAAGATCTCCAAGGGCCTCACAAGGGCCTCAAGAGGTATGTTGGCTTGGGTGGCAAACTCGAAGTCGAGGAAGTTCTCGTCAGCCCCAGAGTCGATGAGGGCCTCCACCGTGGCACGTTGGTCCCCCCAGGCCAGGGTGACGCTCAACAGATGGTCAGGTGGTGCGCGGCGCTGGGAATGGGAAAAACGGCTCACCAGGATCTCCCGGGGTCTTGGTGAGCCCGATCTTTTGGCCGGGTAGCGCAGTCTGCGATACGGTGTCCCGCACCTCCGCAGTAGAGGCAGAGACCGGACCTGAGCCTTGCCTGACGCTCCGCCTGGCTCAGATGAGAGCGTCCCAGCTGCATGGGTTCCTCCTCGCGCACCGGACGGGGAAGCCTGTTACCATCAGTAGTGTTGGGGACGGGGCGTCCAGGAGTCCGGGGTGTTTCAGGAGGTGACAGTCGGGTCCTCTCGCGCCTTCTCTCCAGGAGGCGTCCGTCAATACGGATGACAAGGCTAAAAAGCTCCTCGAGGGAGTCGGGCACCTCCCTGGTAGCGAGCTGGTCCCGGACTGCGTCACTGAGCCCCCTTATGAAGGTTAGGCGAAGAGCAGGTTCGTTCCATCCACTCTCCACCGCCGCCAGTCGAAACTCCATGACATAGTCCGTCACCCTGCTGCTCCCTTGTCGGAAGGTCCCCAACCGGGCTCCAGGGTCCAGACCTCGGGCTGGATGGTGGAACACTCTGCGGAGCTCCGCCACGAAGTCTGGGTAGGAGAACAAAAAACCTGCTTCCATTGCCCAGGAGGAAGTGACCCACTGGGCAGCATGGCCTGAAAGTAGGTTGGTTATATAAGCCACTCGGGACCCCTGAGCAGAAAAACGGCTTGGCTGATGACGGAAAACCAACTCACATTGCATGATGAATGTGGCACATTGCTCGGGATTACCGTCGAACAGCCGTGGGACGGAGAGAAGGGGTTCCCGAGGTGCTAGATCTGCTGGGGCTGCGGGGAATGTTCCTGAAGGGTGTGAGAGATGAAAAGTATTAACGGCGTCGCCCAGCGAGTTAAGCTGGGCGAGAATCTCGGACTGTTGTCCCGCCATAGCGGCCATTGAACCCTGCATAGGCAGGACCTGGTCCCTGAGGGTCTGCACCGCAGCCGCAGCCCGCTCAAGTTGGAGACCGTGATCCCTGGTCAACTCGACTTGATATGCAAGTGCGGTTCTGACCCCCTCTGTGTCGGCTGGGGTCGTCATGGTTGGTTCGTAATGTTATGGTTTGACACCGACCCCAAACGCTAACGACACAAGAGAGTTGGATTCAGAGTTGCCAAATACGAGGGCTTGTTTATTTGATAATAGGAATAAGTGAAACAGGGAAAGCAGGTCAATAAGAACAGGTACAATGAACAAGGGGCAAAGTTCTGCTGCTCTGCAGCTTCTCCCGGAAGGGTAGTCTTGGGAAGCAGGAGCAGACCTCTGTACCGCTCTGCAGACTCTCACGGCGGACCTCTCAGATGTTGTGCAAGACCGAGAGAGGGAGAGAGGGAACGGGTCAGTGACAGAGCAGACTTGAAACGAGCTGGAGGACAGGGTGTTATATTCTTCGTGTTAAACAACACAGTGATGTGCAATATTCCAAAAACAGCCCAAGTGAAATATCTTCAGCAAAAATCCATACACCGTCCAAATGTGAAATACTATCTTCGTGTAAACACACAGTGAGCAAAAATCCAAACACAGTCCAAATGTGAAACAATATCTTCGTGTAAATACACAGTGAGCAAAAATCCAAACACAGTCCAAATGTGAAATAATATCTTCGTGTAAATACACAGTGGGAGGTGGAAGATCCCAAAATATTATTCCATAAAGGATAGGGCAAAACGATAAAGGCTGGGTGAGTAACTGTCTGACAAAAAGGTGGTAGACTTCAGTGTAAAGGTTACACACGAAAATCGGAAATAGGTCAAGACAGTCAATCTAGAAAAACTCACCCAGACGAGCTGCGTAAAAGGAACAGGAACAAAGTGGAGGCGAGCGCGCGCCACGGAGCAGGTATCCAAGCGAAGGCTTCTAGGAATTTCCTGGAGATTAGCACAGTGAAACAGAAGCAACGGGGAAAAACATCCAGCGACAAATCAAGACGAACCAACAACTTAGGGTGGGGAAAACGGGGTATAAATAATGAGGGATCGATTGATTGAAAGGCAGTGACAGCTGGGGAATGTGATTGAAAAGCGTGGGGAAGTGAGGGAACCAATCAGCGACGTCTCAGATGACGTCAGCGGGGAGAAACGTGTGAACGAGGGAATTGAAATACTTGACAGAAAAAATGAATGAAAACAAGGCGAGGGTGGTTAAAGGAACAGAACGAGTGAGAAGGCAAGGACAGAAACCTCACAGCTCCAGCATAATGATGCTCTTGAGTTTTCAGTGTGGTCTTGTATCACTACTCTCGTTGCTCGACTCATCACCACTGAGGGGAAAAGCAGCAACCATGATATTTTCTCCAATGACATTGTGGACTCTAATAGATTCAGACAGTATGTTTGCCCTTTCTTCAATGTGTCCTGTTGCCATTTACTTGGGGGGGTGACACATCTCGAATGACATCCAACTGAATCTGTCCATTCATTATAGCCCCAAACAGGCTTATCTGCTTAAAGTCTTTGGCTAAGAACCCATTCTCACCCTGGAATGACTCACCTCTGTATTGCCTCGTTATTCACCGGCAGCAACCATTACGTCATCCCGTAACTGGCCGGGGGAGATTAGGGCGTTATTCTCACAAATCCTCTTTCTACATGATATCAAATCCTCTGCCAGGGGTCCGAGCGCAAGGCAAAGGAAGGGAGACAATCAGTCTGCCTACAGGCTCTTGATGAACCTATAGTGATTCAAGGAGTGCCAGGTCACTGATCAAAATGACAGAGTGAGGAGGGGGGGTAGAGGAGAGGAGAGCAGAGGAGAGGGGGGAGTAGAGGAGAGGAGAGGAGAGGAGATGATGGCAGAGGAGAGGAGAGGAGAGGAGAGGAGAGGAGAGGAGAGGAGAGGAGAGGAGAGGAGAGGAGAGGAGAGGAGAGGAGAGGAGAGGATGGCAGAGGAGAGGAGAGGAGAGGAGAGGAGAGGAGAGGAGAGGAGAGGAGAGGAGAGGAGAGGAGAGGAGAGGAGAGGAGAGGAGAGGAGAGGAGAGGAGAGGAGAGGAGAGGAGAGGAGAGGAGAGGAGAGGAGGGGAGGGGAGGGCAGAGGAGGGCAGAGGAGAGGAGAGGAGAGGGATGGGAGCTGATAACAAAGCTGCTGACATCAGCCAAGCCTGGAGCTCCTCAGGTCGACAGACACATTTACTGGCAAACGGTCAGAGGGAAAACAAACCTGGAAAAAAACCTTTTGAAGGTGACAGTTGACCTCTGGTGAGTGTGGGCTCCTCCGACGTGTGATACATAGCAGTTAAAGGGAAATTCCACTCCAAAGTAACATTACAATAATTTACCAGATTGTGGCATAACTCTGGCCACACAAAGCCACATGACATGGGAGGTGCTGATTTGGTGAGGCATAATGCCGGTTAGCTCTACACAATCAACTTTACAACAACTGCACAAATGTGATTTCCTGACACCTTGAGTATACCTAGAATTCCATGTTTAATCCGCTTGACGCCTTGTATGTGTTTCGCATCGTCTGATGCCCACCCTTTTTCACCCTGTAGCCTTTTGTAAAGTGTGCGGTACTTTAGGGCAAAATCATTTAACTCTAAAGCAACTTTTCTACAAATACAAGAGAGACCCTGAGTGGAATTCAAGCTTATTCTAGTATCTCAGTGTTGGTGAAACTAGCATGGGCCAGTCAAGCCTGCATATATATATATATATATATATATATATATATATATATATATATATATATATATATATATATAGTATATCCTGTGCCTCTATAGAGGCATGAGAATAGACATGGCAGAATAACACTTTTACAGGTAATCCAATCTGCAATGTAGGTGGGTATAGCCCATAATGTTCCAGCTACTATATTGCAGTTGGGATCTCATGATTCTGCCATTTATTTACTTGGGAGCCATATATAGCGGGAGGAATGGTGCGGGATTGTGAACTCAATCACAGCGCGTGGGGGTGTCAGTGCACAGAGCGCTCCCCGTGAATCACACACTGAAAGGCTATCACCCAAACCTCCAAGGTCCACCGCCAACTCATCAGTCATCCCGGACCAGGCCAGGCCAGGGACTGATCAGGCATGCACACACACACACAACACTCTGGCCACTGGGGACATTCACAACCCCCATCCCCTCCCCTCTCTTCCCTTTCCCTCCATATCCATACCAATATCCATACTCTCTCTGAAACCATACCATAACATATTCCAAGGCCTGCGTGTGACTTTGCCTCTCAAAACACTGTCACTGTGCCTATATTGTGTGTGAAATTGAAGGCCACAGAGGCTTGTTCTGTCACACTGGCTGGACGGTCAAGATGGATTTTCACACTTTGTTTCGAGTGGGAATGGGAAGTAGCTGTTATATATGGTACGGATCGTTTGTCATATACAGTAGTCTACGCAAATATGCTATGATATGGCAGGCTGCGATATGGAATACTGTTCCGTTTTTGGGTATGAAATATGATTCCCACAAATAATAATTGACCCTATTTATCAATACTTGTTTATGTATGTATGTATAGTACTGTATGTATGTATGTATGTATGTATGTATGTATGTATGTATGTATGTATGTATGTATGTATGTATGTATGTATGTATGTATGTATGTATGTATGTATGTATGTATGTATGTATGTATGTATGTATGTATGTATGTATGTATGTATGTATGTATGTATGTATGTATGTATGTATGTATGTATGTATGTATGTATGTATGT
>NC_140167.1:43414166-43446294 GCF_963971535.1 Notolepis coatsorum
AGGACACAAATATTAACAGTGCACTTGTACATTGTGGGATTATTCGGATACAATCGTGCCACAGTGGCAATCAAAGTTACAGACTCACACGGATGATGAACCTGACAATCAACACACAGCTCATGGGTCTTCTCCAAATTGCCCGGCTGCCAATAATTGCTGACACTGAGCAATATTTAGCTAATTGTTTGGCTCTTCTCTTCGGAAGACCGGCCAACTGAAGGCCTCTAACACCCAACTTATGGACATGACCCAGGCTTCCAAATATGAAGACTAAAAGTTTACAGTTGTAGCCGAGTTGTGAAATGGTATGGTCTAACACACACACACACACACACACACACACACACACACACACACACACACACACACACACACACACACACACACACACACACACACACACACACACACACACACACACACACACACACACACACACACACACACACACACACACACACACACACACACACACACACACACACACACACACACACACACACACACACACACACACACACACACACACACACACACACACACACACACACACACACACACACACACACACACACACACACACACACACACACTCAATTCTCCAGGTGGGAGATCACAAGGGTGACAGAGAGAGTGGAGAGAGAGTGAGAGAGACACACACACACATACACACACAACGAGGGAGAGAAGGGGTGTGAGAGATAGAGAGAGTCACTTACAGATGGAGAAGGGGAGCGAGAGACTGAGAGAGAGAGAATGTCAGGTTTACTGTAAAAAAATATTAGGTAAACACTTAGCAGGAGATGAACATTGGACTTACCTCACTGGGATGTGCGACACCACTGCAACACAATACTGTAATTGGGCTGTGTGCCACCTGGAAACGATGATCCGAATAAGCAATTCAGTTTTGTGTTTTACATGTGTTTTTTGCCTGACCCAGGATCAGTTGGTACTTCGTTCAGAAGGTACAGGAGAGGGAGGGGATGTCAGATGTTCATAGTGTAGGTCAGTGGTTGTAACTAATGGGAAATTAAAAGGGGCATTTCACCAAAAGAAATAAAACTGATTTATTTTGTATGTCATCTCACACAGCAACTTGCAATGGGCCTGGTCTACAAGATACACTACACGACCAAGGTACCCATGTACATGTCAAAATACTTCCCAAAGGTCAGTGAATACCACGATCACAACACCAGAGGGAGCGCCACAAATCATGCTAAACCCAGATTCGGCTCAAATAAGGGACTAAACACGTTTTGCAATTATGCCACATCAATGTGGAACGCCCTACCCAAAGCTGTAAAGGAATGTGGATCACTACCCACTTTCAAAACCACTCTCAAGGGACACCTACGGGAGACTGCAATTCAAAACTGGCCCCTGTAAATGTCCTAACCCAACCCCCTCCAATGTACAGTCATTTACCTAGTATGGTTTTGTCAATAGTCCAATGTACAATTTTGCTTGTTTGTACAGTGTCTCCCCCCCCCCCCTCAATGTACAGTTTTGCTTGTTTATACAGTGTTTCTCCCCCCCCCCCCCCCCCCAACCACCTCCAATGTAAATTACCCAGTATGGTTGTCAATATCCCAATGTACCCAACCCCCCCCACACAACCCCACCCAACCTCCTCCAATGTACAGTTTCTACGTCAAATGTATATACTCCCTTTTCTTGACTCCTTCTGTATCACAAACAGTACTGTATTTGCAAATCTGGTATGTCATAAATGTATAGATGTAGCAGTACTGACTATCTGTATGTCATGTATGTCATATATGTCCTGATGAATTGAACATGGGGGACCCTGATGTAAACAAGACGAAAGTCTTTCTCTGGTCTGCATCCCCTTAACAATTGTGTGTATTGAGCTGTACTGTATTGTACCCATTCTGCAATCTGTTAATAAAGTTTTCAATCAATCAATCAATCAATCAATCAATCAATCAATCAATCAATCAATCAATCACGTACCCCAAGGCTCTAAACTGTTTTGCACACATTCATTTAGTCCGACAGTTATTGAGAGTGAAATGATCTAGATGAAAAAAGGATTGCAATAGGGGTCGCTTTTATTGTTTCATCTACGTCATTTCATTGAGCTGTAATCAGAACCACGCAAGGATTCTGTGTCCTCTGATGACATCACAGGGTGAGATATTCAAACTCAATAACTGTCAAACTAAATGAACGTGTGCAAGTTTAGACAGTTTAGAGCCTTGGGACAGCCAAGCGGCTCACAGGCCAGGAAGCAGAACCCATCCCACCTGGCTCACTGCCTCGTCAAAATACTACCATCCGGCTGCAGGTTCTCCTCCACCAGGACCAACAGATACCTGAACAGTTTTTCCCCCCAAGGCCATCACAACCCATCTAACCCTCCCCCCCCCCCCCCCCCCCCACACACATGCACCCATGCACACATGCACGCACATGTACCTACACTATGGACTAGGGGTGTAACGGTACACATTGTTCGAGTTACCACCTGCGAGCTATGGGGGCCCCCTGAATTTTTTTTTTTTACTATTTTTTTCTGAAATTTTGGCCGTTTTCGAAGTCATATTTAGAGGAATAGCTCATTAGGATTAGAGTCTAATACTAATGAAAACTAATTAAACTGGCCCCCGTAAATGTCCAAACCCCCCCTCCCACCCCTCCTAATGTAGTTTCCTCCCCCTCGTATATATATATTTTCTGTTAGGATCTCTGTTTAACAGTACTGTATATTTGCATATCTTGTATGTCACAAATGTAACAGTACTGTATATCTATATGTCATCATGTATGTCATTAATGTTTCAAGTTTCTTTAATAGTTGTCATACAGAAGTACAGAATACTTTTATACAAAATGCTTCTTACTGTTACGCTCCAGAGACTGTGCTAGACAAGATAAGTATGAAATAAAATAGTATAGCATGTAAAATAGAAGTAAAAATAGAGGTCACAGTGTTCAGTATAGACATATGTACAACGTTCGATGCAGAATAGAAGTAACTGAGTTACCATACAATATACAATATACTATGCAATGTACTAATATACAATACTATATAGTGCAAAGCAGAAATGGGATGAGGTACAATTTAGGTACAATTTACAGTAAGGTGTACGAGTTGTAGTGCAAATCCTTTACCAATAAATATAAAGTGTGTTTAGGTGATCTAAAGTGTGGAGAGTGGGTGCTGCAGTGTGTTGTTTGTTTAAAGTGAGTGTGTGCATGTGGGTGTGTGTGCTGTGTGCATTTGATGGTTGTTGCATAGTGTTTATTGTTCGTTGAGCAGCCTGATGGCCTGGGGATAGAAGCTTCTTCTGAGTCATTCTGTGCTCGCCTTAAGACTCCGGTATCGCTTGCCTGACCGCAGCAGTTCAAAGAGGCAGTTGTTCGGGTGGCTGGAGTCCTTGATGATTCTCTTAGCCTTCCCCCTGCACCGCTTGTTGTAAATGTTCTGGAGGGTGGGAAGCCCCCCTCCAATTGTGCGTTCGGCTGAACGTGTCACTCTTTGTAGTCTGCTTGGGTCTTGTGCAGTGCTATTCCCAAACCAGGAGGTGATGTTGCCAGTCAGGATGCTCTCTATTGTACATGAGTAGAAGTTCTTAAGGATCTTCTGACTGACTTGGAACTTCCTTAGGCGCCTGAGGAAGTAGAGGCGTTGTCGTGCCTTCTTCACAACACTGTCAATGTGTTTGGTCCATGTCAAGTCCTCGGATATGTGGGCTCCGAGGTACTTGAAACGGTTCACTCTCTCAACCGGTGCCCCGTCGATGCTGAGGGGGCTGTAGTCCTTGACCCCCGACCTCCTGAAGTCCACAATCATCTCTTTTGTTTTGCTGACGTTCAGGGAGAGGCAGTTCTCCTGACACCACTGTGACAGATTCTCTACCTCTTCCAGGTAGGCCCTCTCGTCGTTGGCAGAGATCAGGCCCACCACTACTGTGTCATCAGCAAATTTGATGATTGTGTTGTTGTTCCGCGGTGCCACGCAGTCATGTGTGTACAGGGAGTAGAGGAGGGGGCTCAGAACACAGCCCTGGGGGGCCCCTATGTTGAGCGTGATGGATGAGGAGGTGCAGTTGCCTGCTCTTACCACCTGGGGTCTGCCCGTCAGGAAGTCCAAGACCCACTGGCAGAGGTCATAGTTTAAGCCCAGGTCCCTGAGCTTGGCTATGAGTTTGGAGGGGACTATGGTATTGAATGCTGAGCTGTAGTCGATGAACAGCATTCTCACATAGTCCCCCTGCCTCTTGTCCAGGTGTGATGCTGCTGTGTGCAGCACATGGGCTATGGCGTCCTCCGTGGATCTGTTAGGGCGGTATGCAAATTGCAGGGGGTCCAGGTTGATGGGGAGGGAGGAACAGATGTATCCCTTCACTAGCTTCTCAAAGCACTTCATGGCTATGGAGGTGAGAGCTACAGGGCGGTAGTCGTTGAGGCAAGCGGGCGTAGAATTTTTGGCTACAGGGATGATGGTGGACTTCTTCAGACAGGTGGGGATGACAGCCTGTTCTAAGGACAGGTTAAAGATGTCAGTGAATACCGGGGCCAGTTGGTCGGCACAGACTTTTAGGACGCGGCCGGGGATGCCGTCCGGTCCTGCTGCCTTCCTGATATTCACTTTTTTAAAGGTCCACCTCACCTCATACTCTGTTACCCTGAACACTGAGTCTCCATCAGCAGACCCCGCCCCCCCCCATTGCCGTGGCTTGTAGGCTGGTGTTGTTATTCACAGCCTCAAACCTTGCATAGAAGGTATTGAGATCATTTGCTAAGGAGATGTCACTGTTCAGTTTGAGGGAGGTGCCTTTGTAATCTGTCATTGTTCTGAGGCCCTGCCACATACCTCTAGAGTCAGCCTGTTCAAACTGAAGTTCAACTTTATCCCTATAACGCTGTTTTGCCTCTATTACTGCTCTCCTGACGTTGTATCTTGTCATGATATATATGATGATATATATATCTGTATGTTGTGTATGTCATAAATGTCATTATGAATTGAAAATGAAGGACCCTGATGTAAACAAGAGGAAAGTCTTTATCTGGTCTGCATCCCCTTAACAATTGTGTATTGAGCCGTACTGTATTGTGCCCATTCTGCAATGTTACAGTTTTCAATCAATCAATCACATCACACAACAATCTAATCATTAGACTATTGTGTGATGTCATTATTCAGTCTCATTCTTAACCATCAATATTTGTTAATTGTATTACTCACCTCTCATATGCCATATGTAATTATTTGCATTTAGCATCTGATCAAATAAAACAATTTAATTTAAAAAAAATTACCAAATTTATGAACTTGAATGAACATGTATTTGTCTCTGCACTTATAAATCAAAAACTAACAAAGAAAATGTAATGGAAAATAAATAGTTGTATGGCACGTAACAGCAGCATTTACCTCCATTTACCTCCTTGGCAAATAACCAGCTGTATTTAGTTTTCCATAAACTCGGTCCCCAGCATTGTGGTGGTTGAGCAGCACAGGAGCAGGGCTAACACTACTAGCACTGTCAACCAGTAGCGCTGCTAGCTGCTGCGCTAACAGCATTAGTCAAAGTCTTTGGCCTTTTTATAAAGACAAAGCTGTCCAGCCTTGTACAGCATTGTGGCGGGTTAAGCATTTCTTTTCGGCGGCATGTGGTGTACTTTTTACTTTTTACTTGACTCGCAGTTGCAGGACACATTGAGTGTTTACATAATGTTAAGCTGGCTTCTTCTTCTTCACCAAATGGGTTGGAGTAGCGTTAGACACACTCATGGGCGACGCATACGGGCTTGGACGTGAAACGCAGCCTATTCCACAACATGAATTACTCTGTTATTTTAAAAACTGAAAAGACAAATATTATCTATTAACAATTTATTTAGGTAACATAAATAATACAAATTCGTACATTGAATTTTTTTTTAGAGACCCCCACAAGTATTGTTGACTATGGGGGCTCAGATTCTATCTATGGGGGCTGAGCCCCCATTGGCCCCCACATAATTCGAACACTGACGGTACACAGAAGCCACGGTTCGGTACGTACCTCGATATTGGGGTCACGGTTCGGTACGAGTTCGGTACAACAGGAAAAAAACATGTATAATTATTATTATATATTTATAATAATTATTATAATTATTATTATTATTAAATAGAATAATATAAAAAAATGTATATCAACTTTTTCTCCTCCATTTTTTTAATTTTTCTCCCATCCCAATTTCGTATTATCCAATTCTTCCCTTCCCTGTCTCGAACGTTGCTAGACCATGCCTCCCACTGGTCGGCTGCAATGTGGACGAAGCCTTGCATCACGTGTCCCCTCCGGTACACGAGGAGGCAGCCGTCGCATCTTTTCACCTGTACAGCGCAATCTCTCAGTGGCGAGGAGTAACGCGTGGGAGGCTCACGCTGCCCCCGATACTTCCTGATTCTGCTGTACGGGCGCACCAACCGACCTGTAGGAGTCGCTGTCCACAACGTCCGATCCCCACCCACCGGCTTTCCCACCCCCTAATACTGCCAATTTAATTATTTATCAACACATTCAGGATTGGACTTGTTCTTCTTCACCATTTTTTTAGCTCTTTTTAGTCCTATGTTAGCTATTTTTATCCCTGTGTACTTGTCGATCTTGTTTTTAACAAGTGTATGTTGTGTATGTTATGTATAAACTGTTTTTTTTAATTGCTGTTTTTAAATTGCTGTTACGCTGGTTATGCTGTAAAGGACATCTTAATCTCCCCTCTGGGATAAATAAAGGTTTTCAACGACCAGCCAAGCCGGAAGCAACACCGAGAGCTCGAACCCAGCATCTCCTGCGTTAGTGGCGAGCGCCTTGCCCACTGCACCACTTAGCCGCCCCAAATAAAATAATATTCTATAGGCTTGCCGTGGTAGTCAGTGATACTGGTGTCATTCTGTGTTCAGGAATCCACTGAGTAAATTAATTGCCTAGTGCCCCCTTAACAACTTATGCAACAACTTTGTTTATTTCAGTTTCACTTGTAGAGAGGATTTTACTTCACGTGAAGCCGAGACTGAAGAAGATTAGAGAACAGATGACATGTTACACAACAATGGCAGAGGATTTATCAATATTTTGGATTTAAACACAGTAGCAGCAACTGGAGAGGAGCTCAGATGATCAGTCCGGAAAAGTATGTAGTGTTTTTTTTTTGCTGTGAGAAAGTCAGCGGGAGAAAGTGAGAGAGAGTGTATGTAAGAGAGTGTATGTGTGTGTGTCTTTCCATTGGTTAACATTATTGGGTGAACAAGAAAACTAAAGAAAACTGTAAAATTGTAATTAGGGATGTCCGATATATTATTATTAAATTTGATTTTATTTATTGTCAAAAGTATGCATAATGTTGTGTTAATTCCACAACAAGAGATATGTAATGTTAATTACCTGAAATTATTAAATTTTGAGGGGGGGGGACCCTGCATATATCGGTATCGGTTGATATCGGTATCGGAAATTAAAAGTTGGACAATATCGGTATATCGGTATCGGTAAAAAAGCCAATATCGAGCATCCCTATTGTAATGACCCTGCTGTGTTACAAACATATAATTCATTCATGGTTTTGTTTTATGGACACCTAGGCTGTAGTAAACGGGAGGGGAGGAGGGGAGAAACAGCCGAGTGCAGAGTGTCATTGCACGTTGTTAATTTGTTATGTCCGCTTGTCATTGTGCCTTTACAAGCTTCAACGTTTTATTCATCATCTACATTTGGCAATGTAAGCTTAATATTCAACGTTAAAGATCAATGTAAGCCACTGTAAAGTAAAGAAAAGATATTGAGCATAGATTTGTAAAATGTGGAACCCTAGTTTCACCTAGTGGTATGAGACGTATTCTTCGTATGGCTGCTATGGACCCATCCGTTTTGCCAAGGCTGTGCACTCCTGAAAAAAAGCCTCAGACAAAATCTTTTGAAACAGCTACCTAGTTTAAAAATAAGTTTGAGAAATCAAAATGAGAGACTAGCCTAAAGAGCCACAACATAGTCATAGCCAGGAGGATGTGGGCTGGTGCAGAATCAAGGAGGGCCGACACTGTATCACTCTCAGTCACTCTCAGTCACTCTCAGTCACTCTCAGTCACTCTCAGTCACTCTCAGTCACTCACAGTCACTCTCAGTCACTCGCAGTCACTCTCAGTCACTCTCATTCACTCTCAGTCACTCACAGTCACTCTCGCTCTCGTTCTTGTATCATGGGCTGCTCAACTGGGCCATAGAGTGACCGGCTCCCAATGACCAAACCGCTATTGCTTAAAGAGAAAGGGAGAGAGAGAGAGAGAGAGAGAGAGAGAGAGAGAGAGAGAGAGAGAGAGAGAGAGAGAGAGAGAGAGAGAGAGAGAGAGAGAGAGAGAGAGAGAGAGAGAGAGAGAGAGAGAGAGAGAGAGAGAAAGAGAGAGAGAGAGAGACATACAGTGAGCAAAAGACAGGTGAGTGAAAATCCCACCCAAGAGCTTAGAACTGAGAAAGAGTTTTTTTTACATCGACAAGCTTCTAATATTCTGGCCTAAATCGGGAAAGCCATCCGATATTCTCTGACCGACTGCGTGCCCTCTCTCTCTCACCTGTGTTTTTTTCCAAGTTTTCCAATTACGGTTTTCAACATTGAAAAGTATTATCTGCCAGGCTGGTGTGCTCCTCCATGGCTTATTCTGTGCCCACTAACAGTGTCTCCTCCACCAATGCACATCTTGCACATTTGGCACAGGCTCACACGCTCGGCCCTAAACCACATTAGAAAAACAGATGATATAACAATTCCACATGTACTGTGTAGCGTTTCTCTTTGCCTCGTTTTGACTCACCTGTGACCAAGCAATCTTCCTCAAGTAAACACAATACTTACCATAATGTTTTGAATTGGGGGGGGGGGGGGGGGTGAAGGGGGGGGGGGGGGGGGGGTGGGCAGACGACATTGAATGGAAGTGGGGGAGAGGGAGAGAGAGTGAGTGAGGGAGAGGGGAGAAATATTTGATTAATCTTCTTAACACGTTTCATGTGCAGATTTTTGAGTTAATTTCAAGGGCCATGCCTAAAGGAGATTACCTCCGCATGCTCCTGCACATTCTCTCATGAGTGATTTTGTTTATTCATGTTTTATATTATAATGCTCCTCCTGCTGTCTGCAGCCACAAAACCACTGGCAAAAATGCAATTTATTTCCCGCTCTGCACACGATGGAGACGACTGATAATGTCACCAGGAAATATGAAGACCGCTGGGACGGGACCAAACAGCCTACTATTTATGTATGGAATATAAATAAAATATTTTGTGTGCTTTGTCTGCACACGTGTACACCCGCGCATACGTGCACACCCGCACGCCCCCCAAAAAGTTGCTCCATTTTTAGCGTCACTGAAGTCCTCAATACTTAAGGCGCTGTATGTGCCTGTGTGCATCTGTGCATGCATGTGTATGTGTGTGTGTGTATGTGTGCGTGTGTGTGTGTGTGTGTGTGTGTGTGTGTGTGTGTGTGTGTGTGTATGTGTGCATGTGTGCGTGTGTGCGTGTGTGTGTGTGTGTGTGTGTGTGTGTGTGTGTGTGTGTGTGTGTGTGTGTGTGTGTGTGTGTGTGTGTGTGTGTGCGTGCTGCGTGTGTGTGCGTGCGCGCATGCATGTGTGCATAATGTGTGTGTCTGTTGTGATTTACATATCTGTCGCCGGTAGATCAATATATATCTACCTTGAGGATCATTAGGGAGAGAGATTCACCAAAAGGTCAAAGATGTGTCTAAGTTCTCAGAGGTTGCAGATTACGCGTCTCTCCACTTGCCAATCACACTTATCACCAGCAACAGCTTTAATGCTGCGCTCATCCCGCTCTCCATCATCTGAGAACCCATCTACAGTATGTTGTCATGACATATATGACACCAGCCGCTCATATTTCTTTGGCGCCCGACTCGGCTTATGAACATGCATCAAAGTCCCTCTCATCACCTCTCTGTTAATATGGATTTATCTGCTCCACTCCTAGTGTTGGGGATCGGTTGACGTAAGTGTTTACATTCCGCCAGCGCCCACGCTCCTTCCCAGACGATGATGATGATGATGGTGATGATGATGGCGGCGGCTGTTTGCCCGCCTGCCGCCTGCCGCTGTAGCCCGGCGCGGCCCGGGCGGCCGGGGATTTATGGCCCGCGGTGCCCATCCCCGGCACCCAATGCATTGTCTCTGGGCAGATCGTTCAGCCTGTCCTTGCTTTATTGATCTCGCTCCTCACAAGTTCACAACTTCCGCGTTCTTGGTGCTCCACTTGACAGGAGAGAGATTTAGAGGAGGGATGAGGTCAGATAGCAGAGGAAGAGATATGGAGGGAAGGGGAGAAAGAGGGAGGGTGGAGGAGGAAGAGAGGGGGGGAAACGAGAGACGGCGAGAGGAAAAGAGGATAGAGGAGGAAGGGCAGATAAAGGATGGATACGGGGAGGGAGAGACACAAAGAGAGGGAGAGGGAGATGGAGAGAGAGAGAGAACGAGGGATGGGGGAAAAGAGGAAGGAAGAGAGATACTGACTTCCTCTGGAAGAGAGAGAGAGAGAGGCTGTGGGGCAGGTCAGGGAAGATTGATACTTGTGAGTTGTTCAGAGGCCTGCAGAATTAGCCCCCAGAACATTGGAAATCCACGGGTAAACACATCGTAGAGCTCTCTGAGGTGTCCATGTCAATCTCAGCACACTCCTTTTCACAGTACACAGTGTACACAAAGTACACACACACATACACACACACACGCTCGCTGTAGTTTGACACACTGCAGTGGTCAGTGAAGTATTGCTGCCTGCCTCCAGCATCTTTTGAGTTCGGGCTCATCATCATCATGCTCATAACTTTCTATATGTGTTTGTGTGTGTCTGCGTTAGGGATGCACCGATCCGACTTTTTCAGTCCCAATACCGATACCTGGCTTTGGGTATCGGCCGATACCGAGTACCGATCCAATACCCATACCATTATCTGACATGAATTTATTTATTTTTTAACCCTAAACCAACCTTACTGTCATGCACTTGTCCTATAATATACTAACCTACACTGTAGCACTCAACACTTTGATGAACATTGTTACTCAGCTGATAGAGTTGTGCCCTTCCTGATGACTTGTCGTACAGAACTTGTATGTCGCTTTGGATAAAAGAGTCAGCTAAATGACTAAATGTAAATCTAAATACCCATTGTTCAATTAATAAACTGTATGCCTCACTGTGTGGAAGAGACTGGGATCATTCTTTTGTGCAAGGCAACATCAGCCTTGACTTAAAACATTACTTTTCTAACTTAGTGAAACTAAATGTAACAAATTAACACATAGATATAAATGTACTGAATTGTTATTTCTTATTTTATTTCTTATTATATTATATATATAAAAAAATATATATATATTTTCGGTAGCACTTTATAATAACACCCTGTTATAATACATTTATAAGGTATTTGTAGATAATGAACTAATCATGAACAACTCATTTATATACATTCGTAGATTATTATTAAATCATTTATAACTATAAATATATACAAATTAGTTCTACATTATTTATAACTCATTATCAACATTGTTTGTACTTGATTTGTTCATCATTAAATAATGTTGTTTAATGTGTAGTAACACATTTGTAGATGCTTTGAAAATGGATATGAAAAAACGACTATACTGTATCTGCTCCCGCGAATGCGCATTTAATGTCCCCTCGCTTGAGCACAGACTAAAGACAGTGCCTAATTGCCTCTACGAATGGAATGTAACACATGTCTTCACAACAAGTTAGGTGTGAATGTATCACAGTAAATTTCTCTGAGTACATTTTACTCAAACTGAGTACATTTGACTCAAACTGAGTAAAATTGTACTCACTTGGGCTCAAATGGACTCAGTTTGAGTAAAATTTACTCTGCGAAATTTATAAGAACGTATTTAACACACCTGACGACCGGCGCTATTGATATGCAAATAGCGAGCACAAGAGTGCAACCCCGTCCCATGAAGAACGCATGCCTGCCCCTCTGTATTGCTGTTGAATGATGTTTTTGAGTTTGCAGTCCCTATACAGCTAAAGAGATTAGTTTTATCTGGTATCACAGCGGCTAAAAAGCTGATAGCATCATGATGGTTTCAACCGGAAAAAAATTGTCGGAAGGTTTGGGTTCTTACATATCTCGATGTGATTTATCTAGAAATATCTACAGCAAGAATTTTAGGTATCAGTGAAACCAAAATTGCAATGTGGTTAGAAGTGGTGGAGAGAATAAAAGCTAGCATATGAATTGTAGTGCCTGGTTAGGAGCGAAGGATAATGGATGGATTATCCAAGTGGGGGTCCGGGGGCGGGGGAGCGAGCGAGAGCATATGTATGTAGGGTATTAGATAGCAAGTATTAGGTGTATATCTCGTATACTACATTTATTTAAATGGTGATTTCATTGGATGTGTACTGTTAATTAATGCTTGTATATCTAATTTTATGTTATGTTTAAAAAATAATAAAAAAATAAAACACAAAAAAATAAAAAATAATGATTGTGAAATAATTGTGAAATGAAAAGCTGTATGTGTATGTCACTGAATGGGATTAATAAAAGTTATCCTTACACACACACACACACACACACACACACACACACACACACACACACACACACACACACACACACACACACACACACACACACACACTCACTACACTAATACATTGTATATGCTTATAGCTTATCCGATGAGGGCCATGCCAATTAGTGTGTACAGTACAAGGCTTGGCATAAACAATGCAGCAGCCGAGCTCTGCCCTCCCAGCCTATAGTGGTGGTTGTGTAGTGAGTGTGTAGTCGGGGGGCTCATCTGGCCTGTGGTGCAACTTGCTTTTCCTTGCCCTCCTCCTCGCTCCCCACGGGGTTCCGTGAACCCAACGCAGAGTGGCTGTTTCTAATGTAATCCTACGGACCCCGGGGAGATCTCCTGAAAGGAGAGAGAGGAGGAGGAAGGAGGCGGGGTCAGCGAAGTCGCGCGTGGAAGGAGACTCGGGATGCTGCTGTGACCCCAGGGGGCCACGTATGGGGCCACGCAGAGGGGAGGGGTCGAAACACGAGTCCCCTCGCCATACAGAAGCTGCCTGTCAGCACATGCATGTAGGCCCACAGACACACTGACGCATAGACACACACACTGACGCATAGACACACACACACTGACGCATAGACACACACACTGACGCATAGGCATACACACTGACGCATAGAAACACACACTGACGCGTAGACACACACACAGACACAAACACATACACACACACATATAGACACACTTACGCATAGACACACAGAAACAAACACACACACACATACACAGACACACACATACAGACACACTTATGCATAGACACACACACACACACACATGAATGAAAATGTTTATTTAAAATGGACACCACAGCCACAGTGGACAGACCAGATGTGCTGTTTTGCGTGTTTATAGTTTTTGACACCAGTCCATTGAGGCTTTTCTAAAAGAACACACACATACACACACACACATGCACACACATACAGACACACTGACGCATAGACAGACACACTGACGCATAGACATACACAGACACAAACACACACACACACACACATTTCCACACACATACAGACACAAGCTCACATACACATAGAGACTATAGGATGCACCGATCCGATATTGATATCGGATATCGGCCCCGATATCACTAAAATAGCTGGATCGGGTATCGGTAAAGAAAATATGGTAGCACTTTATAATAACACCCTTGTTACAAAGGGTCAGATTAAACCGAATATATGTATTTATTGATTGATATATATTGCATAATATTTGTATATCGTTTGATATCCCTTGTGTATTCTTTGTACATATACACGGAATATCCCTTTAACCTACTACAGACCATAATATTTCGTTCTCTTATTGGATGGCGTGCCACCAGCGCCAGTGTTTTACCCCCAGAGTCGAGTTCAAAGCTACCGTCAAGGCTTGTCTCAACATGCCCGGTTCTGCCCAGGACTACGAGACAGAGAGGAGGCTGGCACTAGATTATTCCCCGTACATATAAATATGGCGCAGGTGGATACAGAAGTAGTTCAGTTCAGTCCGCAGTCCGTTCAGTTCGAGTTCGAGTTACCCAAGTGAAGCCTCACCCACTATGCAACGTGCGGTGAAGTGGGCCCGTATTGCCCCAAAATAGTCTTGTTTTATCCCAATACGTTTGTTCAACGTATCGTTCGCTCCTTACTAGTAAGCCTTCATTACGAGTCAAAGACCAAGTGAAGTGAGCAATTGTGTGTCTAAATAGAGCACTTATAGCCGCGTGCGAATAGGATAGTGGAGTATCATAGCTTGGTTGAGTAACGTCAAGTTCAACATAGTTAATGTGAAGTACCGCGCACCGGAGGATCTACACCGGCGCCAGCAGAGCCCCTTTCCGGCTGGATTATTATTATTCTTATTGCTTTGGACCAGGCTGTTTGGAGCGGAGAATAATCGTCTACACCCACTGCTGTGGGACCTGCCCGTGAGGACCATCATTCGAGCCCGTCTCTATTGGAGAGGCTGACCGGCTTTCACCTGTGCGACGCGCATACTGGGATTACAGCGGCTGCCTTTCGTCCGCTGATACAGGGAGTAATACCGCCTCCAGGAGCCTATATTGAGTACCCGCTGACCAGACTTTGCATTCGAACATTTGCTCCCCCTGCTGGCTTACAACCGGTGGAACCCCCCTACCAGTACAATAGATATAATTCCTAATATTCAATGTATATTATGTATCTTTTGCTGTAATAAATACTTAAAGGCAACTTTGTGTGGAAACCGTATCATTGTGGAGGTGTTCTCATCAGATATACTCGTGTACGGTATGGCCAGTATAATGTACATAAGACGGTAGTGGTTTAATGATACCATACTTGATTAATACAGTCAGGGAATTGTACCCCTCAGTTACAATTGGTCCTTCGAGCCGGAGAGAATTAGCGTAATATTAATATAATATTAATATTGACATATTGACATGGCCGATGATGAACACTCCACAAACGGTTCTCCTAAGCTAGATCGCCCGCAGCGCAGACGGCAGCCACCTCCCTATCTAGAGGCATACAATGTCAGTCCAATACCTAGCTTTAAAGGGAAGTTAAATACGGATAAAGTAACTAAAGCGGATAGTAAAATTATGTCCAACCCTACCGACCAGGCTACCTCGCCAGTAGAGACCCTAGTGGGTTCTAACGTAACTGACCAAGCTCACGGTGGGGACCAGGAGGGACCTGACATGACTTTACCCCCAGACAACGACCACGGGACAGTCCCCGGAGAGCTCCAGGATAAAGAAAGCCCTCCCGGGACGGAACCCGACCCACCACAAGAAGAGACGCGCACCCAGGAGATGGATCTCCTCGGTACGCGACAGGAGAACGGATCTCCAACGAGTACTGCCGGGAGCCGATCGCCTCGAACGGCGTCTTCCCCCAGCGAGGCGGACAAGATGCTGGCGCAGGCACTCATCGCCACCCTGGCAGCCTCCACCGAACGCGATCGACTTCAAGCGCAACAGACGCGCGAGCGCGAACATTCTGCAACCGAGCGAGAGCGCTTCCAGGCGCAACAAAGGAGTGAAGACGACCGCATAAGACTGGAGACCAGACGCCTTCAGACGGAAGAGAACATTGAAAGAAGCCGCGCCGATGCACAGCACGCCGCCGCCAATGCACAGCACGCCGCCGCCAATGCACAGCGCGACGTCGCAAATGCACAGCTCCACGCCGCCCATGCCAGCGCCAATGCCCAGCGCGACGCCGCCAACGCACAGCGCGACGCCGCCCAGGCAAGCGCCAATGCGCAGCGCGACGCCGCCAATGCCCAGCGCGAAGCAGCGCGCGACGCAGCCCATGCCCAGCGCGAGGCAGAGCGCGACCGGCTGCAGGCGGAGCTGATAGACAAACTGGTTGCCATGGCGACACCCCCTCACTCCGCACGGAGCTCTCGGAGATCGTCAAGACAAGGGTCTAGGACACATTCCCCTACCCGACCAAGCGACCCGGGACCCCGCCAACAGGAGGATCCTGTCCACGTCTCCGAACCCCCTCCCCTCCCCCACCCCATACACCGCGGCTCTAGCAGCACTCGACCAAAGATATGGACGCATATGGGACTACGTAATACAAGAGATAAGGCATATTGACCGCCTACCCCCAGCCACAGACAATCGCTCACTAGATGACCTGTCTATCAAGGTACAATCCCTGGTAGGGATGCTGGGGGCGCAAAGAGAAAAGGGTATGCACGAACTGTACGCAAACTCTAATGTCGAGAGGATTTTAGAGAAGCTTCCGCCCGCCCGACAAGAGCGCTTCAGGCGGCAAAGAGACCACCGTGATCCTAACGGTCCCGAGCCATCCCTCCTAGACCTAGCCGACTTCCTGGCGAGAGAAGTCAACAGCCTACGGTTGGATACGTTCATGCGGAGCACACCAAGCTCCAGAGAGGGACCTAGGAGAGCAAACGATGGCCGCAGATTGGTGACCGTCATGCACCAATCAGAATCAGTACCGAGCAGCAAGAACCACAACACCCCCTCGACGAAAGAGGACCAGTGGAAGATTGAGTGCCAGTACTGTGAGGGAGAACATCGGCTGTACCAATGCGACACTTTCGGGAAGCTGACCACGGACGAGGTGAGTCAGTGGATCAAGGACCACCGCCGCTGCTTCCGCTGCGCGCGCAGCCACCTAGCAGCTGAGTGCCGCTTGAAGAAGAAGTGCAGCAGGTGCGGTGGCACCCACTTGGAGGTCCTGCATGACATCAACAGGCGTCAGCCAGGACAACAGAGTGGGCCCGTCGCGGTAATGTACCATGCCGAGGCGGTGGCACCAGTACCGAAGAGCCACCAGACCGCTCCCTACTGTACCTACTGCGACGGCGGACACTGGCTGGCACAGTGCGCCGAATATAAGACACTGAACCCCGTTCAAGTTGACCAGTGGCGTGAGGCGGCCCAGGCGGGCACCGCTTACCGCGCAGGGGCGGCCCAGGCGGGCGCCGCTTACCGCGCAGCACGGTGCGGAGCCCACCAGAAGATCCAAGGCAACCGACCAACAGGAGTGCTCCACATTGACCAGCATAGCGGGACCCCCCGAGTGCTCCTCAAAGTGGTCAGAGTGCTCCTGAGCTACGAGGACAAGGTCCTGGACACTTACGCCGTCCTGGACGATGGGTCTGAAAAGACTCTCCTCCTCGCTTCCGCAGCAGCCCAGTTGGGCCTGCGGGGTGTCAAAGATACCATGACCATACGCACCATCAGAAGGGACCAGAAGACCATAAAAGGTGAAAAGGTCTCCTTCAAGATAGCAGCGGTGGACCAGCCCGAGAAGCAGTATAGTATAACCAACGTCTTCACCAGCCACGACATAGGCTTGACTCAGTACACCTACCCCATCCCACAGCTGATGGCTAAGTATGTGCACCTACGTCAACTACCTATACCGCTTATCGACGGCGCCACACCGACCCTGCTCATCGGCTCCGACCACGCGGACCTCGTTCTCCCAATTGAGGCGGCCCACATCGGACCCAAAGGATGCCCAGTCGCGGTTCAGACCCGACTGGGATGGACGCTCCAGGGCCCCCTCTACGGACTTGACAGTCAACCCACGTCTACACGCTGCCTACACACAAAGGCGAGCGACACCGGCCTCTCCCTCGTACAGCAGAGGCTATTGACATTAAGCGAGAGGCCCGTGAGAGAACCGTGGGCACCAGAGGGAGTTCGGAACTCCACCCCCCTCAGCTGCGCTCCAGACGTAGCTGACCTCGAACCCAGCACCCCAAGCGACTCCTTGACGGGGCGGCCGGGACCGGCCCCTCCTCAGACGGGGTACAGAGCAAACAAGAGAAACAGACGGAGGAGGAGGAGGCACAGCCAAGCACAGATCAAAGCAGTCTCAGGCCCGCTTCCTCCTAAGCCCCCCTTCATCCCGTCCAGTCGTCATGACCATAGACCAGTCACTACCCCGAGCTGCGTGGCCGGCCGGCCGCGTAAGCAAAATGACCACTGGTGCCGACGGAAAGGTCAGAGTGGCAGAATTGCTCGTCCAAGGGCGGACCTACAACCGACCCGTGGCGAGGCTGATAGAGCCGCCAAGGCTCCCCGACTCGCTTAATGACGACCATGACCCCTGACTTTGTGAACTGCCTACCCTCACAACGGACATTGAGTAGTGGACAGTGCGGTTAATCTGTCTCTGCTTAGCTAATTAGGTGGGACTAATTAGGGGGCGGCTGTTACAAAGGGTCAGATTAAACCGAATATATGTATTTATTGATTGATATATATTGCATAATATTTGTATATCGTTTGATATCCCTTGTGTATTCTTTGTACATATACACAGAATATCCCTTTAACCTACTACAGACCATAATATTTCGTTCTCTTATTGGATGGCGTGCCACCAGCGCCAGTGTTTTACCCCCAGAGTCGAGTTCAAAGCTACCGTCAAGGCTTGTCTCAACATGCCCGGTTCTGCCCAGGACTACGAGACAGAGAGGAGGCTGGCACTAGATTATTCCCTGTACATATAAATATGGCGCAGGTGGATACAGAAGTAGTTCAGTTCAGTTCAGTCCGCAGTCCGTTCAGTTCGAGTTCGAGTTACCCAAGTGAAGCCTCACCCACTATGCAACGTGCGGTGAAGTGGGCCTGTATTGCCCCAAAATAGTCTTGTTTTATCCTAATACGTTTGTTCAACGTATCGTTCGCTCCTTACTAGTAAGCCTTCATTACGAGTCAAAAACCAAGTGAAGTGAGCAATTGTGTGTCTAAATAGAGCACTTATAGCCGCGTGCGAATAGGATAGTGGAGTATCATAGCTTGGTTGAGTAACGTCAAGTTCAACATAGTTAATGTGAAGTACCGCGCACCGGAGGATCTACACCGGCGCCAGCAGAGCCCCTTTCCGGCTGGATTATTATTATTCTTATTGCTTTGGACCAGGCTGTTTGGAGCGGAGAATAATCGTCTACACCCACTGCTGTGGGACCTGCCCGTGAGGACCATCATTCGAGCCCGTCTCTATTGGAGAGGCTGACCGGCTTTCACCTGTGCGACACGCATACTGGGATTACAGCGGCTGCCTTTCGTCCGCTGATACAGGGAGTAATACCGCCTCCAGGAGCCTATATTGAGTACCCGCTGACCAGACTTTGCATTCGAACATTTGCTCCCCCTGCTGGCTTACAACCGGTGGAACCCCCCTACCAGTACAATAGATATAATTCCTAATATTCAATGTATATTATGTATCTTTTGCTGTAATAAATACTTAAAGACAACTTTGTGTGGAAACCGTATCATTGTGGAGGTGTTCTCATCAGATATACTCGTGTATGGTATGGCCAGTATAATGTACATAAGACGGTAGTGGTTTAATGATACCATACTTGATTAATACAGTCAGGGAATTGTACCCCTCAGTTACAACCCTGTTATAATACATTTATAAGGTATTTGTAGATAATGAACTAATCATGAACAAACCATTTATATACATTCATAAATGATTATTAAATCATTTATAACTATATTTGTATAACATTTACAAAGTATTTATAATGCATTAGTGGATAATGGACTAATCATGAACAAACCATTTATATACATTCATAAATGATTATTACATCATTTATAACTATATTTGTATAACATTTACAGATTAGTTCTACATTATTTATAACTCATTATCAACATTGTTTGTACTTGATTTGTTCATCATTAAATAATGTTGTTTAATGTGTAGTAACACATTTGTAGATGCTTTGAAAAATGGATATGAAAAAATGACTATACTGTATCTCCATTTATTTTTCATGTTCAACAAATGATTTGTTAAGACATTCATAAAACATCTATAAATCATTTGCAGATGCTATTGTGTGCCCTAATCTAAAGTGAAGCCTATTCATCATTAACAAATGTCTAATACAGTTAATTATTTGTTTACTTTTTTTTGTGTGCTCAGTGCTCAGTATATTGCGGTATGTGATGAACACGAGGGTAATAATTATTTGTATTTTCAGACTGTATAGGCGCCGATACAGCCTGAAAATACATATAATTATTACCCTTGTGTTCATCACATACCGCAATATACTGAGCACTGAGCACACATTAGGAACAAATGTAATGTTAGCGCCCACCACATCAAGTACGTCTACACAACATATAAGAGTTGTTTGTAGGTCGGAAATGATGGAATAGATTTACCAACAAAAAAGGTGTTTAACCTGCTCATACCTTATTAAAAGCGTGGGGCAGGAGCAGCACGGATAACTTGGTTCTGCATGTATCATGCTTCCATTCAAACAGACGGCAACACACGTGACATCAAGTCTCACTCGCGTGAGACTTCCTCTCTAGGTACTCTACCTGGCCAGGGTCCTAGTGCCCCCTCATGTTACACTATATGTCATGCACATGTATTTTACATGTTAATAAAATTGCATTTATCTTTAGTCCTAATTCTGTCACTGTTTGATGTCACAAAGAAGGGTGTATCCGAAAGCTGTCTACAACATTTGTAACATGTGATGAAAAAGTAAACAAATAATTAACTGTATTAGACATTTGTTAATGATGAATAGGCTTCACTTTAGATTAGGGCACACAATAGCATCTGCAAATGATGTATAGATGTTTTATGAATGTTTTAACAAATCATTTGTTGAACATGAAAAATAAATGGAGATACAGTATAGTCGTTTTTTCATATCCATTTTCAAAGCATCTACAAATGTGTTACTACACATTAAACAACATTATTTAATGATGAACAAATCAAGTACAAACAATGTTGATAATGAGTTATAAATAATGTAGAAATCCCGGGAGCTAACGCTGGTACCTGGAGCTAGGTAGCCAGCAGGCTAAATGCTCCCGACGCTGAACTCAGTGAACTGCCTGCGCCGGTCTGTCTGTCGAAGACCGAGGGAACCGCATCAGGCTTCAGCTGATTAGTGGTTTTCTGGACAAACCTCCCACCCCCAACAACATAATCCGAGGCAATGAAGTGTTCGCTGGAGATCTTCATTCCCTGTCCAACAGGCTGATCGTGCAGCCAGCCTGAGCCAACGTGCCAACAACACTGTTTTTTTCACTGGTAGTTTGTGGAAATTAACCAACTTTCCTCTCTCTTTCACACGGTAAAATTTGTTTGAACAGCCAGGAGCAATACAAAAAGAACCACCGTGGTCCCGTTGTTTGGTAGGCAACATTTAACTGACCCGACAGTCCATGTTTACTATGCAGCTAACTAGCAGTGTATACACCAAACCAACACCGTGACGTCAGCAACAAAATGGCGGCGCACATGTTCATAAATGCTACATAAATGGACATTTTCTTAGAAACGCCTTATTTTTATAACGTGATTTTTTCTGTGGTTTATCTAAATACTAATTTGATGCTATGACTATGTGTTTATCGCTATGCTTCATCTCCCCTTTAACCTGTACTACCATGGTCATATTCTGTTGTATCATGTAGTTTTTTTTTATTTTTTATTTATCCTTTATTTATTCAGGAATGTCCCATTGAGATACAAGATCTCTTCTTCCAGGGAGTCCTGACCAACACGGCACACAACACGTTTCAACATAAAACAGGGCATTAAACAAAAAACATACAATTCAAATATAAATACAGAGGGTCATTTGTGCAGTGGCAAGGAGCATAATCACATCAACAATAACATCAGGTAAAACAGTTACATGTTTCATAAAGGGCCAATCGTAGCATACCTTTAAAAGCATTTACAGTAGTAAGTGCCTGCAGACAAAGTTTTACTTGCAACGTATTCCATATAAAGGGAGCATAGTGGGAGAATGCAGCTTTACCAAAGCTCTGACTGCATCACAGGAACATTAACAGCATTCCATTTGCTGCTCGTCTGGTATTAAAAAAGCAAGTATAAAAGGACAGAAGTCTGGAGATATATAAGGGCAGCTTACCTAGCAATGACTTAAGGATAAAAATCAACATGTGTGATTGTCTTCTTTGGTACAGAGAGGACCATCCTAATGACTGATACAAAGTGCAGTGGTGGGTGCGAGAGCCTGCACCCGTTACAAAACGTATGGCAGTATGGTACACAGAATCCAGCTTTTTAAGCAGGGAGGAAGGAGCATGCATATAGATTACATCACCATAGTCTAATACAGGCAGAAAGGAACTCTGCACAATTCTCTTCCTGGCTTCAGACAGGAAACATTTCTTTAACCGGAAGAAAAAGCCCAGTTTAGGTCTAAGTTTTCTCAGTAGGTTCCCAATATGAACATCAAAGACCATCTTTTCATCAATCCATATGCCCAGATATTTATAGGATGCTACTTTGTCAAGACATGTCCCTTCCAGTGTCAGAATCGGAGGGACGGCTGTATTAGCTCGAGAGCGAGAGAAGGTCATGTACTTGGTCTTTTTTGCATTAAGGACCAGTCTTAGCCTTAGCAAGGAGTGTTGTAGTGTATTAAAAGCATCCTGTAGAAGCTCTATGGCCTGAGTTAAAGAGGAAGCCACTGTGTAAATAACTGTATCATCGGCGTATAAATGAAAACGTGCTGGGTTTATCCCATTTCCTCGTTCATTTATAAAGTACGCTATACTGCCATGTAGTACCATGCAATACCATGTAGTACTACTGTATATGCTTTATTATAGTCTCACCCATACATTTTCTATTTGACTGACATACTGTATGAATATGACGAACCTGGCTAACATTTGATTAAACTTGTGCTACAAAATAACAACACAACATGTCAAGAGTTTGATACCAAAAACCTTTTTATATACAAGCATAAACACTGAAGACATTCGTTATAATTTACATGGTATGCAGAGCAAGCTTCATGGTCCTTCTGATGTAAGCTGCCTGTAAGTAATGTAAACAGTCAGCGTGTGGGTGAGTTGCGTCATTACGCTGTCGGCAACTGAGTGCTAGTGCCCATTTCGTAGTGCAATTCACACCTTGTGGCTCCACTCTGAAGGGTGACTCGAGGGGTAGGGCCAAGGGGTAGGGCCAAGCCATAGGGCCAAGGGGAGGAATGGGACGCAGCCTTAATGTCCTGACCACAGTTGCAGCAGGTAGGGGAGGGGCTAGGCTCTAAAACAACATTTGCTGTTAGCATGGGGGTTGGGACTTAGTGACGAGACAGTCTTCTTGGCTCCCCCCCTCTAGCATGCATACTAATTAGCTGCCGTCACACGTGGACAGGCACCAGACATACACATGGAGGGGGGGTGGGGGAAGGGCTCGGGGTGGGGACCGCATACCAGTCCTATCTCCATTCGGCCAGGCCTGACCTTGGAGCTCCACACTCCTCAGCACGGAATTTGTTTTGGCTGGGACGAGGGGGGGGGGGGGACGAGGGGGGGGGGAGTGGCAGCAGGCCTTCCGAATTCTTTTTAAACAAAACCAATCCCAGATGACGATCGCTCCCAAACCGATCAGCATGAATGCGAGGATCCAGATATCCTCGACATCCTATGCCCCGATTTGACTTTAAACACGGTTTATCACGGTATCGAGTAGGTTTGAGTAGGGAGTTGATTCCTCTGAAGAAAGTAGAGTCGACACGGCAAGGGCAGGCTTCAGGCAGGCAGTGAGGCAGCGGTAGGAGACGGCCTTGAGACCTAGGGAGAGGGAAAGAAAATGCGACTTTTCTCTTGGAGAGTGTGGGAAGGAAGGAGTGTGTGTGTGTGTTTGTCGACACGTGCATGTATGGGTATGTTTTTATGTGTGTGTGTGTCTGTTTGTCGACACGTGCATGTATGTGTATGTTTTAATGTGTGTGTGTGTGTGTGTGTGTGTGTGTGTGTGTGTGTGTGTGTGTGTGTGTGTGTGTGTGTGTGTGTGTGCGCGTGTGTGTGTGCATGTTTTGTTTCAGTTTGTGTGCAGTCCAAGTCAAGTCTCTTATGGTGGCAATCAGGCTATATCAATCTTTTTTTTCTGAATATACAGAGGGTGGCTAAAAATGGATATAGACTAACGTTACTCAGGGTAACAGGACAACAATATTGCTATCATTATTAAGATAAGATAATTCCTTTATTGATCCCCTTGGGGAAATAGGGGAAGATCGGGCACACAATAATAACTGTAACCTATTGTGGCTAAGTGATTGACCTATCTGTGTGCATTTCCAGGTGCCTGATAACGTTTCATGTGGTCGATCCAACATCCTTTATTCTGATACCACACCATGTTAGTGATGATTCTGTTTGGGCCTCGTGTGAAGTTATTATAAGCAAATGTTAGGCGGAATGGCACAGCAGCTGCAGGTGTCCTGAGGCACAGGCTTTCAGCACCACTCTCCACTGGACAGCTCCCTCCAATCATGGCGTGTTGTTGCTGCAGCTTACAACCTGTGGCCCTGCCCTCCAGATGCGTATGGTTAACCCTGTCACTACCACACTATAGAATGTTAACCCTTTCACTACCACACTACAGACGGTTAACTGTCTGTAGTGTGATAGTGAAAGGGTTAACCTTCTGTAGTGTGGTAGTGAAAGGGTTAATTGACCTTATGTAGTGTGGTAGTGAAATGGTTAACCTTCTGTAATGTGGTAGTGAAAGGGTTAACATTATGTAGTGTGAAAGGGTTAATTAACCTTCTGTAATGTGGTAGTGAAAGGGTTAACCTTCTGTAGTGAAAGGGTTAACCTTCTGTAGTGTGGTAGTGAAAGGGTTAAGACAAGTCCAAGTCGCAGACTCGAGTCCCCATCTCTGTCTGTGTGTGAGTGCGTACTTGTATAACCCACTGTACGTTTGTGCTCTAGTGTGTGCAATATTCACTGTTAAGCTGTAAGGTCTCCTTATAAGGGGACCCTGCTAGTTTTATCATAAATCGATCAATATTAGATCCCCACGTGGGGTATCATTGGAACGCCACACTCATTGGCTACAACCCTGTCCAAAAATGTTCGAGATCACCAAATGATTGAAGGAGCTAGAGCCCCTGGAGGGGTGGTAATGTGTACTTTGGCGCAAGCCTCACATATCGGCATCTAACTCGAGAACTGCTGAACGGATTGTGTCGCCTGAAACGGCAATCGACAGGCAACAAATATGGCTTTAATGAATTAAAAGAAATGCACACCCGAGCCGCTAGAGGTCGGCAAAGTTGCATGTCGCGTATCGTCCTCAAGAGGGCCCACATCCTTCTGTTTAATCATCTTCCCTTTATTAATTTGCTTAGATTTTTTTGTACACATGATCTCAAGAAGGTGCTGAATGAGCTCAGTGAGCGAGCTTGGTCCCAGCACATTTGTAACATGGTGTTATTCACCGGCACAGATGCAAAAAAATGTCATAATTTATATTCTCCTTTTTTTCATTACAATCTACTCAAGCCTAGTAACAGACACAATATTTCTGACACTGGGAATACATACCCCCAGGTCCCTAGATGTTGCTAGATACCAATAACATGCAAATTGACCTTGTAGAAGTGGAGCAATCTTCCATTTACTTAGGCATGTACCTTTAGGCTAAATTTCAGAAAATAGGGCTACAGCTTAACAGGTTAATGACTTGTCTGGGGCCTTGTTCTCCAATCTGCGGTCGGAACGTTCATTAGCTGTGCATAGAGAACACGCTCTGCCGTTCCTAAAGCCCCTTTTGAACTCGAGACGTGGTGATGATAAGAGATCTCTCAGAATGATGAGAGATCATAGTGTCACTCCATTCAATCACGCCTCTGCCCTTTGAAAAGCAGACGTACTTACCAATGCAGGTATACAGCACAGTACTACTGTTCACCAGGATAACATTTGGGATAATCTTATTGAAGAAGTAAGCCGGGGGAAGAATATGATTTCCTGCCTGTGTGTGTGTGTGTGTGTGTGTGTGTGTGTGTGTGTGTGTGTGTGTGTGTGTGTGTGTGTGTGTGTGTGTGTGTGTGTGTGTGTGTGTGTGTGTGTGTGTGTGTGTGTGTGTGTGTGTGTGTGTGTGTGTGTGTGTGTGTGTGTGTGTGTGTGTGTGTGTGTGTGTGTGTGTGTGTGTGTGTGTGTGTGTGTGTGTGTGTGTGTGTGTGTGTGTGTGTGTGTGTGTGTTACTGCTGTGGCATCAACACGGAGAGCCTTTGGTAATCAGAGTTTTTATTGTTCAGCAGGAGTCAATGAATTGAGAGAGTCCACACGCCGTGCGGAGCACACCGGGAGCGATTTGGGAGGGGGGATGATGCGTGATCCAAAAATAAAATAGGTCATCAAATTACCCCTGTGATTGTGTGTACCTGCCCAATTATGATTGATCTTTGCAAAAGAAAACAAAGTGGTGTATTTGCATGTTAAAGGATCCTCTCTCCCTCCCTCTCTCTCTCCCTCTCTCTCTCAGCACCGTAATTATCGCAAATGTGAAATGCTATTTACGTATTCATAATTTATTTCCTGCGGTGTGATGAGGAGGACACAATAGACAACCCGCGCAACGCTCTGCCAAGTCCCAGAATATTTTTTTTCCCGGTTAATTGAAATTCTCATTTGCATGAGGCGAAAATCAAACACTCATTTCCATACATGAGATTATAAAAAGATAACTGCTAGTGTTTGTTGTTCCATATTTGATCTGAGCATTCCCCTCTAATTGCTAAATGCTGCAAATAGGGCTGCAGTGTAAAACCTCCAAACTAATGTTTCGAGAGGCCACCCAAATGTAAATGTTGTGGTTCAAACGCTCCACTACTGTATGTCGCTGCATGCTGCTGTTTTTTCTCTCTCTCTCTATGTGTGTTTTTGTGTATGCAGCCATGCAAATGTGTATTTATGTCAGAGCCCCAGTGAGTCCATAAAAATGCATAGTTACATTGGCTGGGTATCTGCCAAACCCTCCCTAACAACAATGCCGGCCTGGTTGGAGCCTTCATTGGCAGGCAGGGACGCTTACAGTGTAGGTTGGAAGTGGGAGCTGGTGTTATTCCCTGTCATGTGTGTGTGTGTGTGTGTGTGTGTGTGTGTGTGTGTGTGTGTGTGTGTGTGTGTGTGTGTGTGTGTGTGTGTGTGTGTGTGTGTGTGTGTGTGTGTGGTGTGTGAGAGAGAGAGAGAGAGAGAGAGAGAGAGAGAGAGAGAGAGAGAGAGAGATCAGAGGTGTCCTGTTTCACCCATTACAAACAGCCCCATCTATTCACACATGCATGGACACATGGGCACACACACACACACACACACACACACACACACACACACACACACACACACACACACACACACACACACACACACACACACACACACACACACACACACACACACACACACACACACACACACACACACAGCCCCATCAATTCCATGCGGACACCATTACAGCCTCAGCCCCAGCCTCTGTTCCCTACATGAAGCTCATTAATGCAGTCTCCAACATGGGCGGACACCAGGAGATTTCCAACCCCTCCCCTCTTCCTCCCTCTCTCTTTCTTTCATTCGTCGCTTCTTTCTCTCTCCCAAAAACATGATTAATGGGGCTTATTTAGGGGGGCTGCACCCGGGGTAAGACTGGCCTGAGCCTCGCTGGGCACTGCTCAGTTGAGCCGCGGACACGCTTCCGTCTCGATAGAACACAACTTTATTGTCTGCACAGGGTAGGAAATACACAACACATAATTAGACGTCAATGAATCACACAGTAGACATTAAAAACACAAGGACATTAAAAACAAAACATTAAAAGTGCACCAGTTGCAGACCATCCTCATGGCCTAATTATTATTAACGATAATAATTGTGAAAACAAATGCATAATGATAATTGTGAAAAAAGTTTGCGTGATCAATGTGAGTTTGAGGTTTGTGCACAATTTGTGCTAGCCATGTTCACCACTCTGCCTGACCCCTGACCTTACAGCTGAGGTTCCCATGCCAAGCAGTTATATTCAATGACAGAATACTCAGGGACTAAAATCACTCAAATGTGTTGGCTCACTCCGAAGCTGTTTAGTTTCCTGAGCAGATATAGGAGTTGCACTTCCTAAATATGTGATCTGTGTTCTCATGAGGAACTCAAGCTTATGATCTAGAAAAGTATCCAGATATTTAAAAGTGGTTACAGTCTCCTCTCCACCAGTTGACCACTGATCCTCACTGGCTGTGTTATAAAATCTTGGCACCTGTGCTTGAAAGGCCTTGACATGGTTCAGGTACAGTACGCCTTTTCCACCTGCTGCATCTCTAAAGGCCATATCATCTCTATACAGAGTATACAAACTATATTACTACTAACATTGGTCTTGTAATGTCATTGGTATACAGAGAGAATAATAAGGGTGATCCCTGTGGTGCCCCGGTGCTTATGATGAGCTAATCAGACATGTTTCCATTAATAAAAACTCTTGGTGGCCGCGTGGAGAGGAAGTCTCTCTCATCCAGAGGACGAGACCGCTGGTTCATATCCCCTGCCCATCATAGAGTCCTTCCCGAGTCTGTCTCACGTTGCCAGTTCCTTTCAATCTAATCCTTGTATCAGAGTTTAGCTTTCTTCAGCTTCCCTCTTAACTCTCTCCTTTTGTCATCATCCATTTCAGTGTCTGCCTTAGTTACAAAAAGCCATGTTCTTGTCCCCTTTGACTCCTTAGAGACCCAGGCATGGATTGTTGGCGAATAATATTCTGACAGTTTTGGTTTCAATTACATTGCTTTCTCAAAATCACAATGTAAGAAAGTTATGGTATCTGCGGGTTTGTGACCCATCCATCGTCAGAAAAGTCAAAGAATTACATCCCATAGACGGTGTCCTCAAAGCAGTCTCTGCAGCTCCTCTTGACGCCTCTCTGACCAGACCTGTATCTCCTGATATAGTGTAGGGTTCTCCCGTTTCACTCCATCTCTGTAAAGCCGTCGAAGACGTATGACGTTGTTGTGGTCAGACCTGATGCAGGGGTCAGGGGTCAGCCAGCGCGAGGCTCTATACGTGTCTGTGATGTTTTCCAAAAGCAGAGGTCCAGTGTCCAGGTTAGAAGGTGTAGGATGACCGTATCTGCTGGAACGCTGTGGGTAGATGAGCAGACAGGTCGCAAGTATTATCAATATCATCCTCAAGTCCCAGAGGATGAAAATGGCTCGGTAGATGGAGTGTGAAGAGCATATTATTATACATCTTTGCCAACAGTTAAAATTCCAAAATTTTGCCCATATTTGTCATCAACAAAGAGATATATCCACTTAACCTCTTAAGTCCGGAGCCCTATTTTCTGAAAATCTGCCTAAAATACATACCTAAGTAAATGGAATATTGCTCCACTTCTACTTTGGTATCTATTCTTGGTATCTAGGGACATCTATGGATCTCAGTGAATGTATTCCCAGTGTCAGAAATATTGTGTCTATTACTAGGTTTGCTTAAATTGTGATGAAACAAAGGAGAAAATTAATTATGATTTTTCTTTGCATCTTTGACAGTGAATAACACCATGCTAAAAATGACCAGACATGAAAAACTGCCACTGATCTCGTTCAGTACTTTCTTGAGATCATGTGGTCAAAATCTACGGAAATTAACAATGGTAAGATGATTAAACAGAATGTTTTGTAGATACAGTACTGAATTCTCATCCGGACCAATGCAATTTGAAATATTATAGCACATAGAATAGCAGGCTTATAAATTACCTTATTATAGCCAATTCGCACATTTATGGGTTGTGCCAAATCTTATATTTCAAATGCCAGAGTTCAATTTGGATTTAGTATCACCAGGCGTGCATAAGAACAGATAATGAAATCTACAGGGTGCCCCCATTTTTTAACTAATTTGAAATCTGATTGTTGCTACATGCTATAAATAGGGGAGACAAACTAACTGCGCTCCCATATATGCCAATAACGTAACTTTTTGTGGTTTATTATCCCGAGTAATAAGAGATATTAAAAAAATTCATACAGAAGTAATTAGCTTGAAGCCCCATAGAGGCCTTTGGGAAGTGTCGTTCGGAAAAATTCCAACGCTCATCGAAAGCTCTCAATGTCCTCTTCAAAATGGCATCCAAAACTACAATTCCCGACGTTAAATTATTCCAAAATGGTCGACTTTCGTGACGAAAACGAAAATCTATCTAATAACACTTTAACATATTGGTAAACTAACGTATTGATGATAATATACATTATAACTGCTGTTGTGACATGGTTATGATGTTTATACTTGAATACGTTTGAAAAATAAAATGATACTTTTGTCAGACAGTCTAGACAGATTGATTTATGACGTGATGTCATTTGCGGTCCGGCCCCGCGCGCGTGGAAGAGGTTAAGCATACGATGGCACTTTGCCCTTGTCTGCCGGCTCTGGGCTGCAATTTTGCTGCTCAACCAATACATTGTTGGAAAGTTGAATTTGCCGCCTTTTGATCGTCACCCTACTCGACCTATTGCATGCTTCCAGTCTCGAGTTTCAAGACAAAACATCATCAGTTGACAAGCCATTCGGACAAGTGACCACGTCCGGTTTGGCTGGGTCCTGAACGGACCAGTTACCGCTGATGGCAAAAATTATGAAATTCTGGAGCCAACGCTATCCCAAGCGGGGGCTGATCACAACGAGAGAGGGGTAGAAGAAGCCGGGGAAGTCCTTTGTTGTGACAAGAGCCTCGGAATCAATGGAAGCTGGCGGTCATTTTGGATAATCATGCCGAATTAACGCCGGTACACACATTACAAAAACCTTAAAAACAGGACTCTGGCAACAAGTAAACAGAAATGTGAGTACACAAAACCTTTACTTCAGTGTGTTCAAACCTCTGAAACTCTATTTCATTAGCACTCATAGTGATTCTTCTTTATTGTGGTATATAGTATATAGTTTAATAAATCGCAAATTACTTTGGGTATGCAACCATCAGGTGTGTTATGCAAAACTAGCCCCATTTTTGCCCGATGCATATGTGGATATACAAGACGCGCATCCTATGGACTTCTGGTCTTTTACTTTCATCTCTCTCTGCTCTGATCGTACGGTAGGCCTACCCTCTCAAGTTAGGGGTTGATTGTTCTTTGAGTCAAGTCTCAGTAAAGCAGATAAGATGTGGCTTTGTCTGAAATCACAGTCGTATTCCATGCTTTTTCATCCGATTTATTATTCAGTGAGCGTATACGTTCGACGGTGAGATTACCGGCGAGGGAAATCTGCAGCCTCTCCTTCGGAGTCCTTCTCTATTATGAATCAGTGGGGGCAAGTTAAGATGAGGCCGTAAACAGCCGAGTAAGCTGGTGTCCAATGAGGATTTTTTTTCCTTGATACGGACTGGAGGGGATTAGCAGTGGAGGTTGTGTGTTGTTGCACAATTACTGTGAAAGACACACAGAGTAAAGAGGAGAGTCTAGTTAACAAGTCTATAGGTTCATGTCTCTCGGTCTATCCGTGTCCTATCAGTTTCTGTCAGTCTCTCTGTCTGTTTGTATCAGCTCGTCTGTCTGTCTGTCTGTCTGTCTGTCTGTCTGTCTGTCTGTCTGTCTGTCTGTCTGTCTGTCTGTCTGTCTGTCTGTCTGTCTGTCTGTCTGTCTGTCTGTCTGTCTGTCTGTTTCTGTCTGTCTGTCTGTCTGTCTGTCTGTCTGTCTGTCTGTCTGTCTGTCTGTCTGTCTGTCTGTCTGTCTGTCTGTCTGTCTGTCTGTCTGTCTGTCTGTCTGTCTCTCTCTCTCTCTGTCTCTCTCCCTCTCCCTCCCTCTCTTTCCTCTCTCTCTCTCTCTCTCTCTCTCTCTCTCTCTCTCTCTCTCTCTCTCTCTCTCTCTCTTCTATCTCTCTCTCTCTCTCTCTCTCTCTCTCTCTCTCTCTCTCTCTCTCTCTCTCTCTCTCTCTCTCTCTCTCGCAGGTGAGAGACGAGGAGAGAGATGAGGAGAAATGGATCAGTAGCGTTTTCCCCGGAGGTGAGCCATGTTAATGGGAGACGTTTGTAGTCACACATTCAATACATTTTCAAAGGTGAAACCTTTTTGTGTTTGTTTACACCCCTTCACATAAACACTGTGATTCATAAACACATCTGCACACACACACACACACACACACACACACACAAACACACACGTACAAAAACACAC
>NC_140167.1:43446494-43467772 GCF_963971535.1 Notolepis coatsorum
CAGATGCAATCTCCTCCACTCCGTGGTCCCTGGGTTATGAAGAGACCGCTGCCAAATACGTTGGCTTTTTTTCCTTGGCTAATCTCACATCATCACGTCAGTCCTGTCGTATTGATTTCTGGGGAAAGTAGTCCTAAATTGGTCTTCCTTTGTCAATCCAAGGCTTGTTACCAGGCAACAGAATGACCCAACTCTCTGAAGGCACCCCCCCCCCCCTATACCACCCAACCTCCTCTCTTGACAAACACGCACATGCGCACACACCACACACACACACACACAAACACACACATGCATGCACACACTCACGTAGGCCTACGTCTACACACACATAAAGAGGGAGAGAGAGAGAGACCTGCACACTCTTGACACAGTGCCAAAAATGCAATCTGAGAATAGCTGTCACCCTTCTAATGTAAAATATGAAATGTGCAGGTGATGTATGTTTCAGCACATTAACGCACAAAATAACTGGAAGACAAGGACGTAGCTTGTGTTCTGTCTGCAATAAGTCTAGCAATACGTACTCCTTCACCCTTCACACTTTCATGAAGACACGACAGCCACAGACAGCAGGAACCAATCAGAGCCTCTGAGGCGTGTCAGAAGACCGCCATTTTAGAGATGTTGAAAGATCATCGATGTCCAATGTAGATGGTCATTTGGGCCGCATCGCGTCATAAAGACCGCCCAGGCTAACCAGCGTGTGAAGCATGAAAGAGCCTTAAGACTGCCATTAACAAACAAGGCAAGGGGATTCAGACTGGATTGTGCAACGTTTATTGGCAAATAACAATGTTGAAAAAAACGCAAATATTGCTTTCAACATCCAATGAAAATGAACTTCAGGGGATGTTTGTTAGACTTGTTTTCTTTGCAGATATCACTTTTCTCATACAGGGAGGTGGTGGTTCTGTTGGCACTTTCTCCAGTCTAAAGTCTACCTGACCGTCATGTCAATAGATACAGTAGAGGACTTCACAGCTTGTGCAGGTGTTTGTTTAGGCTTCAGTGGTGTCAATCTCCACACAATAAATTGTTCATAGTTTATATCGCGATGGTATTATTGTATGCAGTTGCATAACAAAAGAAAATTAAACAGAAAAAAACACGTTTATATTGTAATAGTGGGGAAGGATGCAGTGCTTCAGGTCATTTAATTCAATATTAATTCCACGTTAAAAATGACAACTGTCAAATCATATTCGGATAACGAATTCGAGCAATAATAAACTGTCATTGGTGTTTTGATAGATTATACAAATATTCATATACAATTATTCATATTAATCAGGTTTGGACAATGTCCTGCTATTCTCAACCCCCTGCTTTTCATTTGTCACTGGTGGAACCCCTTCAACTGAATTAGGAACTCATTTGACAAATTTCTGTCCAATATAAATGTTTAAAGGGGAGATGAATCGTTGAACAATATGAGCCTAGTTTGTTTGTTGTGTACCTTGGGTAAGACAGGGTCCTATAATCAAATGTGAAATCCTGCTTATTTGTCTGAAAACTTAAATGTAATTTCCCCGTTTTCGCCATGGGCGGCCCCATTTTAGAGTTAGCTAGATGGTGACGTCACTGTAATGGTTTGGGCTGGCTCCCGGTTTACACTGCTGGTTAGATACGTACATGGAGTGTCGTGAAAGTCAGTCAGTAAATTGTCAACCAAATGTAACGTTACCTACCAAAAAACTGAACCGCAGTGGTTCTTTTTGCATTGCTCCCGGCTGTTCGAATACATTTTACCGAGTGAAAGAGAGAGGAAAGTTAGTTCAAGAGACAGAGCCCCTGTTTATAATAGTCTGGTTTTAGCATTATAGTCTCGTGCATGTAACAGAAGTGCAAAATAAGTATTATTAGCAGTGAAGTGCAGTAGGCCATGTTTTTGGCTATATTTATATGTAAATGGTTTCTGTTAATTAATCATTTTTAATAGACCGGTCTATCTCTCTCTCTTGATAGACCGGTCTATCCTACATTACGAGCAACCAATGAGTCTATCTGACGGCCACGGATAATAAACTATAGATTTATATAGATTTGTTAAACGGATCCGTTGTCTTACTTATTATTAAACATATTATTTATTTTTCCCAAATGAAGGTTGAAAGTCTGTTTCCGTCATATGCGTAATGTAGGATAGACCGGTCATTAGAGAGAGAGAGAGCACAACTCATTGACTGCCTTAAATTAGCACACACAAATCATCTCCAACTAACGTTATTTATTTAAATTGTTCCTGTTAATTAATAATTAACATAAGTTCATGTGTTCATGTAGGAAGTCACTTTAAGATCTTTTAATTCATTCCCCTTCAGAGGGTTTTCTTTTCCCCAGAAGAGAGAAAGAACCTGGAATGAAAATATCAAAAGCTGTCGGATGAGATATTATTATTATATTAGGGATGTCAAAATAATGCGTTCCATTATGAATTATATTGAATTAATTCATTAATCCGTGTCTCTTGTGGCGCCGTGTTGACATTAAAGTACAGGAAAAGGTGCAACTTGTGTGTTGTTTATTTGTAAAAGAGATATATCTTTACACTGTTTATTTACTTGATAGTATTTTTATTATATGTCCCTTTATCGCACTGTAGACAGCGCGATATGCCTAATTGCCAATACGCACCTGCGTATTGTATGTAAATGCCAGTGTTGGAGAGAAAAGGCTACAGTCCAGTGTGTAATTTACGAGAGAGCAGGTTTTGCTTGTGAGCTGTGATTGGAAACGCTAATATAAGTTTAAGGAGAAGTGGATTAACATACTCGGACATAGATCTGCCGACGTGCAGAAAATAACGGACGGCGAAGAGACGTTGGGCTGAGTTCGGTTGCGTCTGAATGATGCCATATGTTACATGTGTGTTTTGATGTTAAACATTAAAGAGGAGATGAATCGTTGAACAATATGAGCCTAGTTTGTTTGTTGTAAGACAGGGTCCTATAATCAAATGTGAAATCCTGCTTATTTGCCTGAAAACTAAAATGACTTTTTTTTTTGCACACCACTGCTGTCATTATAATTGGCTCACATATTATATAATGAAAACTTTCACCACGTGTACGCACCTGCCCACCTGCCTGACCACTCCCACATCCGCTCATACATAAGCGGGGTCATGGCCATACTATCAGCTCCTTCCTACTTTCACCGCCATGAAGTCCGTGTATAGCACCGCTTCAAGTTTAGTGCTAAAGTAGTTAGTTAGTTATAGGAGCTGTGTTGGCATTGTCTTTTGTTTCTCCCTCTCTCACAAATTTACGGGAGAAAGAAAGGATAATGTCGTCACCACCGGAGAGTCTAGAGGATGATGATCTATTCTGACCTCCACCGGCGCTTCGCATTTGGGGCGCGCGTCGCTGAGCAGTTCCCCGCCGGCGTTGGTCTCCGGCTATGCAGCTGGATACTATGCCGCGAGAGGCGGTCGGCTGTGGGAGAGCTGACGGTCTCTCTAGGGCAGGTGGTGTTTTGCGACGTGAGCCTCAGGTGTGTCAGTTGTGCGGGGGCAGCTGTGCAGCTTGCGTTCCCGCACAACAGCCGGCTCCAAGCAAGAGTCCCTTCGTTGCCTCTCTCATAGCGGTAAGGAGGGGATTCTTGTTTGATGCCCCACGATAACACAGTGCTCCTCCTCAGAGAGTTCGTAGCTTTGTTTCCTGGGGGCCCTGATTCTGAGTCTAGGGTTCGAGTCCCCGGGTCTCTGAAGAGGGATACCCTCTGCTACCGCGCTGGACGTAGCCCCGCCTTCAAGACGAGTGAAGCTCCCGGCGCGGAGGATGCGAGCTTGGTGTTTCGTTATATCCCCGAGCTCAAGACGGCAGAAGCCTGCGTAAAACGGAGCAATAACAAAGTGGATGTTTAATGACAATAAAGCATAACAAAGGTTGCAATAAATCCACTCGAACGAAATTCATTCGCTCATAAAATTCGTGACATTCTAATTCTAAATGTATTTTAATGTTGTTTAACCCATTCTTCGCCAGGCATTGTACCCTTCTTATACCATCCTCTGCCAGCTCTATTTGTCTATGGAGATGTTCACCTTCTTTGCAGGGCTATAACTTTTTCAATTGTATTGCTAAATTGACATTACTATGGCCCATTCAACATCAATTATCTATCGTTCAGGGTGTAGGAACGTTTAACTTTTTCATTCACACATTCATACTAAAATACTGTCTAGAGTATAAATATGTTTTTATTGTTTTCTGCTGTATTTCATAGAACGTGAGATATAGCCATTTATGCATATATTAGATCATCAAATGCAGTTTGATAGCGATTGACGGCAGATAAAAAATTTCAACTGTACATGATCCTAGATGTTATGACTTATCATCTGATGTTGACCGGAGGGGGGGGGGGGGGGGGGTCGTTTATAATTCCGTGGCCCACGTTACATAATTTATGTAGTATGGGTGATATATATATCAGAGCAGTTTGTATGGTTAATAATAATCAAAAACGCTGAAACTCACCGCAGCTTCCTCTTACCGTTGGGTGATCAGCGTGGAGCAAAAATATCGCTATTATGGGATGTTGATCTAGATTAACCATTTCCAGGTTGTATAATACTATATACGTCCAAATAACGTTGTTTATTGAGTTATGGCAACGGATCGATTATCCAGTGTGTCGAGATGGAGTCCCGGGAGCGATAGCAAGTGGCGGACGGAATAGGGGGGACACCAAGCACTTCCGGTTTGGCAACTCGCCGATCGGCCACCAGGTGGCGGTATTGAAGCGCTGGAGAGTTGAGTGGAAATCTACAGCACCAGTCATGGCTCCGTGGGTGAAATGTGAATACCATGACGAAAATGTGAAATATTGATCTCGATGACGTCGTAATCCGTCATTGGCAGATTAAGCATGGCGAGGAATGACGTCTTAATCCGTCAATGGCGGAGAATGGGTTGACAATACGACCCGATTCGCGTTTTATGATGAAGGTTTCGGAGTCAGTGCGACGCGCGTAATAGACACTGGCGTTTGTCACAACTTAAGTTGCTATAACTTATAACGTTAAGATAGTGTGTTTTTCGTTCTCTCTGCTATTAAGAAAGAGCTATCCTTGTGTGTTTTTAACACCTCGCTAAGTACCCTGCCTGCATTTAATGCATGACACGTGCACAGACCACACCCAGCGTAAAGCCCTCGCTTGTCATTTTTGCCACAGTATGAGACACAATACTGTCGAACAATCTAACAATAATTAACTCATTTACAAGTTGTATTTAAGTTTAGCAAATAAGGAATAAGATAAAGACGATTTCAAAGCAGTCAAAAATGCAATATTTCTTATTTTGACCCATTATCTGAATTGTGACACATTTTCTCGATTTCTGAGGAATGTACCGTGCCGGACTAAGTCGGCCTAGACGGTACCGAGTTACATATATATACGTGGTTGGCCACGAAACGGTTAACAATTGTGTGTATTGAGCTGTACTGTATTGTGCATTCTGCAGTCTGTTAATAAAATGTTCAATCAATCAATCAATCAATCAATCAATCAATCAATCAATCAATCAAAAAAACAACCGGTAACTTCACTGTGCTTCTTAAACAAGATGTAGCAGTACTGTCTATCTGTATGTCATGTATGTCATATATGTTATGATGAATTGAAAATGGGGGACCCTGACGAAAGTCTTTCTCTCGTCTGCATCCCCTTAACAATTGTGTGTATTGAGCCATACTGTATTGTACCCATTTTGCAATCTGTTAATACAATTTTCCATCAATCAATCAATCAATCAATCAATCAATCAATCAATCAATCAATCAATCAAATAACAACCGTTAACTTCACTGTGCTTCTTAACACATTCGGGGCCATTGGGATGCGTCTAATAAATCTCTAGAGGACCGGCAAATGTAAACAGACGTGGGGCTGTTTGTAGAGCTAAATCTATACTATCTATTCTATTTGGTCTAGTATATTTCCTGGAAGGCGAGATAAAGGGCTAACAGCTACTACCGTTATATCCAATGGCATTTCTGTTATACATATGCTACAGTTAAAACTCAAACTGCATATGATCGGCACCATCCTCAAGCATGTATGCATGAAAAGGGGGGGCGGGGGAGGTCGTTTCTGATTATTGATTACCAATAACCGTGTTAGCCTCATTAGCCTCATTCATTGATCGGATGGATGGCTATCAAAACAAGGCCCGATCGGGATGTACTTTACGTGAAAAAGATTTTACCGTGGGCCGGTGGGATCCCCCAAAGCATTTCCCCGTTATCGATCGCCATCTGGTAGATCGATATGTACATTGGCTGATGATAAATCCCCTTATTGCATAGTGAAATCTGCGATCCAAAACGTAATCCAAGCTACAGGCTGCACATCCAGAATCTAGCTAACTGAAAACTCCATTGAAAGTAAAAAAAAATAGTCCACCGTTCAGCCACAGGGCACACTCCATTATCGCGACAGCGCCCCTAAGAGGATCTGGCCGGTAATGCATGTTGGCGAATTCAAAAAGTAGGGTACATCTGCAGTGCCGCTCGGCGACCTTGAATAGGTTATTAAAATGGAATAAAAGCAAAAACAACTTGCCATGGATATATCCGTGCTTCTGTCCACAACGGGTGGAATCGAAACACGGAGTTCTCCGTGGTCGGGCGCCATTGTGTTAAAGAAGATGTAGCAGTACTGTCTATCTGTATGTCATGTATGTCATATATGTTATGCATTGAAAATGGGGGACCCTGATGTAAACAAGACGAAAGTCTTTCTCTGGTCTGCATCCCCCACATTCGGGGCCATTGGGGCCTGTCGGTTTCACTGTGCGTGAGGTTGTTTGTAGAGCTAAATCTATATTTTATATTATTGCTATGTGTCCATTGTCATTGTCAATTGACAGTATAAACCTTCCCTTCAATATGCCATAAAGAAATCTTTTTTTTGTCAATACGTTCCCATTTTATAGCATCGTGAATATGAATGTTATATCTGAATGGTCACTCTAGGGCAGTGGTTTTCAAACTGTGGTACGCGTACCACTAGTGGTACTTGGTGGTACTGCTGGTGGTACTTGAAAACATTTACAAAAAAGCAAAAACATTTTTTATTTTATTTTATTTTTTTGCAGTCAGGCCACTGAACTTAGAAGCAGGCCAGGCCAGTGTTTCTGGTTGCGGCGGCGCGATAGTTAGATAACCTAAGTGGGGAACAACCGGGAGATCACTGTGACAGAGCGCAATGCAGTCTAAACAGTCATAAATCTTTAATTCAACTTCAGCCCTGATCATAACTATTTTTTATTTTTTTTGTAATGTCAGATAAAAAATGAAATACTCCCACTTTTCTGAAAAGAGTTGGTGTTAAATCTGACATTACAAAAAATCCATCAAAATCTGTGTTGCTGCTAATCATTGACACATGCCTAGCCTGTAATAATCTCCCCCAGAAAACTGTACTTTGCATTTGATATATTGAAAATATTTTACTTTTTGTGTGTTTTTTTTAACAATAATTTGTGATGCCATCACACAAACTGGCATTTAAAGGGTAAACATTCAAATATGTGTTTTCTTTTCTTTTTTACAATAATTTGTGATGCCCATCACAAACACTGGCATTTAAAGGGTAAAGTGTGAGTGTGAGAGAGAGAGAGAATGACGGACAATTGCTTGCTGTGTGAGAGAGAGAGAGAGAGAGAGAGAGAGAGAGAGATAGAGAGAGAGAATTAAGTACATTTGCTGAAATACAGTTGTTCTTAATTTTCTCACTTGCTATGTGAGAATGTTAGTTATTATGTTCTCAATGCCCCTTGCATTGTATGAGTTGTGTGGAAGTGTTTGCTAGTTCTAGTGCTAACCCTTTGTACATTGTGGCTGTGTCTGACAAAAGTTAACAATAAATAATGGTATTAGGAATAAATTTGCCTCCTGCGTGAACTGTGCATAGCTGAATAGACTGTATTTTAACGCTGGTTATATGGTGGTACTTGGAGAGCCAGCTACGTTCTCAGGTGGTACTTGGTGTAAAAAGTTTGAGAACCACTGCTCTAGGGTAATTCCTGCAAAGCTAGTTATAGGACGCTAAGCTAATAACGTTAAATCGATTGGCGTTTCGGCCCTACACAAGCTAGAGTTAAAAATCTAAATGCATATGATCGGTATCATGGTCCACCATGAATGCATGAACGGGGGGGGGGAAGTCGTTTCTGATTATTGATTACCAATAACGGCATTCGTTATTGCAACATACGTTGACCGGGTGGATGGCTATGAGAACAAGGCCCGATCAAGCTGAAATTGACGTCAAATCACTCTTACCTGTGGCCGGTTGGATTCCAAAAAGAATTTCCCAGTTATTGATCGCCATCTGGTAGATCGATATGTCCATTGGCTGATGCTATATTCCTTTACTGCATACTGAATTCGGCGTTACAATAAGTATTCCAGGCGATCTGTTGAAGCCCTCGCTTCAGGCTAACAGAAAAGCTAACCCAGAGTGAAAAAAAGGTGATACCCCGTCTGCAACAAGAGAAACTGCATTATCGAGACAGCGCCAATACCAGGATCTGACCGGTACTGCACTTTCGGAGTCCCGGTATGCCGTTTCCAGCCAACATACAGCTCCGTGACAAGATCCGGGATATTAGAATGGAATAAAAACAAAAACAAACTTAACACGTATATATACGTGGTTGGCCATCAACAGTCGGATCCCAATCACATATGTGACTAGCCGTAGATAGTAGGAACTTGTTGAGGCAACTTCAATTTTTTTTTTTTTTTTACATATTATGAAAGTACAGATTCTTACCTTCAAAATAAGCCATCACTTGAAGCATTTTGGTGGGATACTTTTCAAGCTACTTCCTATGAATCATGGTGATATCACAAAAACGTATTCAGAGAAAATGGCCTTGAAAGTTTTACACTTACAGTGTTAAACAACTACAAGTCTACAACCCTACCCAGAATGCATTGTAATCCTGCATGGCCCCCCTCTCAAAAACACCTACGGGAGACTGCAATTCGAAACTGGCCCCTGTAAATGTCCTAACACAACCCCCTCCAATGTACAGTAAAAATTACCAAGTATGGTCTTGTCAATATTCCAATGTACAGTGTTGCTTGTACAGTTGTACAGTGTCCCCCACCCACCCCTCCTACCCAACCTCCCCCCCCCCACTCCTACCCAACCTCCCCACCCACCCAACCACCTCCAATGTACAGTACCCCCCCCCCCCCCCCCCCCCACCCAACCTCCTCCAATGTACAGTTTCTACGTCAAATGTATATACTTCTTTTCTGGACTCTTTTCGTATCACAAACAGTACTGTATTTGCAAATCTGGTATGTCATAAATGTATAGCTGTAGCTGCGCAGTACTGTCTATCTGTATGTCATATATTACGATGAATTGAAAATGGGGGACCCTGATGTAAACAAGACGAAAGTCTTTCTCTGGGCCCTGTTTCTTGTACCTGGATAACTGAGTTAGCCGGATAACTTTAGCTGGATAACTGGGTTAGCCGGACTTTCCGGTTTCATGTACCTGGATTTTCCAAATCACCATGACAACATATCCAAAAGTTTGAGCCTGGTCGAAAGCAGAGTTCAAGTTCAAGTTAGCCTGAACTATCGCCACGCCCCTGCAAAGAAGTGACAGCCCGTTTCCTGAAACTATTCCCACAGTCTACGATCAGCATTATACCATTCTGAATTACGTTTTTGTGCTCCATTCTTCCAGAGGGGGCTTTTGAAATGTAAAATAGACCCAAAATGCTGATATTAAATTCACTTTGTCCTAAATAATGCACGTTATATATACCGTGGCGACGGTGGCGCTCGCTCGTGCGATGTACACATGATGTGGTTATTTTAATTGTAACTGGGATTAAGATGTCTGATGAGATGCGCTGTTTGACGGATTTGAGAAATTGAATGAGCCGTTGACGTCACATTAATGAATGAGGATAAAGAGATAAACTTCATTCAAAACAAAGGATATTCTAAACACGGGTCTCTCGTTCATTAATGTATAAACAATGAATTTATCCCATCTGGCCCAGTGGCCCAGCAGTAGTGCTCAAGCCTGCCAATCCAGCGACCGGGGTTCAAATCCCGGTGTTTCCAATATGATTTTTTTGAATATAATATTAATGATTATACACCAAAGTAGCCTGGTTTTAAGTTAAAATATTATAAATCTACATGCATTGAGGATGTCATTCTTTATATAGCTCTCAACGTGCACCAAATTGAATTATTCCTATATTGCAAAAAGAAGGAAAAGACTAGGGTCTTGAACCCCGGTCGTCCGTGTGAAAGTCAAAAGAAGAACCCGTTACACCACAGAGAAGATAAGTAAAAGATTGACTATACATCAATCAATGGGTAAGAGAGCCGTATCGTAATTCTGTATAACAGTTAACTAATAATTTTCGCTAGCAAGATCTCATTTGATTATTCAATCCAGCAGGCAAGTTTAAAGAAATATAATCTGATTGATTGAGGTAATGAGGGACTTAGAATTAGCCTATAGATAACGCATTTAACTTGTCGGCGAGGCGATTGAGCCGTATTGCAATCTGTCAATAAAGTCTTAAATCAATTAATCAATCAATGCCGTTGAGAATCAGGATCTCTGCCATCGCTACGTGCTGGCTTTTTACCTAAAACGGCCGTGCGCATTTAGCCTGACTCGCAAGTCTGGCTTGAGTTAACGAGACTGAATCCACCTTTGTGAAACAGGAAAATCCCGGCTTCGAACATCGGGTTAACTGAAGCTGGATAATGGACATCTTGATCGACTTAGTTGAACCACGTACATGAAACAGGGCCCTGGTCTGCATCCCCTTAACAATTGTGTGTATTGAGCCGTACTGTATTGTACCCATTCTGCAATCTGTTAATACAATTTTCAATCAATCAATCAATCAATCAATCAATCAATCAAATAACAACCGGTAACGTCACTGTGCTTCTTAAAGAAGATGTAGCAGTACTGTCTATCTGTATGTCATGTATGTTCAATGTTATGATGCATTGAAAATGGGGGACCCAGGATGTAAACAAGTCGAAAGTCTTTCTCTGGTCTGCATCCCCCACATTCGGGGCCATTGGGGCCCGTCTAATCTCACTCTATGAGGCCAGCTTTTCATTACAAGGTTTCACTGTGCGTGAGGTTGTTTGTAGAGCTAAATCTATATTTTATATTATTGCTATGTGTCCATTGTCATTGTCAATTGACAGTATACACCTTCCCTTCAATATGCCATAAAGTTAACTCGTGGCTCTGGTCCACAACGCATGGCACCGAAACCCGAGTTAACTCGTGGCTGGTCCCCATTGTGTTAAACAAGATGTAGCAGTACTGTCTATCTGTATGTCATGTATGTCATTATGTTATGATGAATTGAAAGCGTGTACGAAATAGCAATCCAATAACGAGTATACTCGCTGTTGGCAGTATTCGATTGGCGAGCTATAACGAGTTAACTCGTTTTTGCCGGGGAATGAGTTAAGAATACATACTTATAGACAACTAGGGGCTGGTTAAGAATACATACTTATAGACAACTAGGGGCTGGTTAAGAATACATACTTATAATAATAATAATAATAATAATAATAATAATAATAATAATAATAATAATAATAATAATAATAATAATAATAATAATAATAATAATAATAATAATAATAATAATAATAATAATAATAAATAATAATAATAATAATAATAATAATAATAAACTTTATTTGTATAACACCTTTCATACAGAAACTGCAGCTCAAAGTGCTTCACAAAAGAAAAAAGACAGGTATAAGGCTGGTTATATTTCGTATGGCATCGCTCCCGCTCTGAGCCTTACGAGATACTCTATATCGCCTGTGATACCTAATGTATCTCCCACGAACAAAAACACATGCACCCCACCTGTATGGGGCCCCGCCCCTTATGGTGGCACCACCCATATAATCATGACTCTGGTCATGACACACCCTTCCTCTATTTTCGTCCCAGCGCACTGGATGCTTGCACCATGCGAGCTAGCGGAATGTAAAAGATTAAGGAAGATTAATAATGTTGGAAGCTTACCGGAGGTTGCTGGCCCCTGGCATCTTCGACGCATGTTTTCGGCGACACGACGGGCCTGTGATGTTCCTCGGTTGATGACTGCACATCGAGGTTCAGCTGTACAAGGCTGGCTGTCGGGCCAGCTTGTACTCAGGTAGGCCCTGTGTCTTCAGGCATGGGTATTAGTGTTAGTAATGCTGGTTTGTGTTGTTAACACAACCTTGTTGTGTGTTGGCGCCAGGGGCAAGATGGTTTGGTGAACGTTCTCTGCAGGGAACGGTTTCCAAGCTGTCTTGGGCGTGCTGCTAAAACATCTAAAGCTATGCTAACATGCTATCGCTACTGCCGCATGCTATCACTACTGCTAATTGCTATGCTGTTTTAATGTCTCCGCCGTGAGATGTTGTCACTCTCCCGCCTCTTGCCCGGTTCATCAATGAAGGTCAGTCGGTAGCTGTTGTGGGGTTTTGAGTTCTATTTACCTTTTTCGGGTAAATGGGTTGACAACGGGGTAGGTCGTGGCTAGGTTCTAGCCAGGTATTACCTTGTGTTCCGGCGGGGTTTGTTGAACGGTGTTCCCATCTGGGTTGGCGTCGGGTAGTGGGGCTATGGGTCCAGCCGACATGGTAAACATGTTGCGTGTCTGTGCACAGGCAATTGTTGTCTTGGGTTCCACATTGCCTGGCGTTAGGCTGCAGTAGTATAAGGGCAGGGCCGCTTGGGAGAAATGTGAGGCCCTGTGCGTTTTTAGACGCGAGGCCCCCCATCTCCTGGGGCGGCCCTGTGTAGGGGGCTATTGTTTCATTTTGTCACTCTGCTATGAGAAGGTCTGTCTTGCTACAGCTTTCTCTCCTCTCAAACCATTCATACTGACGGTCAATCGGTATACTGGGGGAGTAGTGCGGGGGGGGGGCTTTGTTTACCTTTTTTGGTAAATGGGCTAAACTAGGGCTGGTGTTCTGTTGTGAATATTTTGAATGAAGACGGGTCTGGTCCGTCTCCCCTTAAACTTTGTGTGTATGGGTTTGCTCATTCTACAGTTTTTGTGGTTTAGCTCTTTTTATTCATTTAACCTTTTCATGGTCCACACCACAGTGGAGGGTGCTGTTTGCAATCACCACTGGTGCTCCATGTTAACGTCAGTCCTTTGTTTTTGATATATTGAAACAATGCCCCGCCCGGCCGACACCATGGGTCGGCCTGGCGAGATGGTGTCTGGTGGAGGGGCCTTGAGGGCCGGCCGACGTCGACACATCGCGCACGGTGTTGGTAAACCACTCCGTCGAGGATGTTGACGTTATTAGCTTTGACCCAGCCGCAAGCTATAACCGCTCAGGGTTCCCCTATCCGCAGGGGATTTTGGTCTTCTGCTGGAGCGCGGGCGGTATTGTCCTAGGCCCTACACCGCCTCACACCGCGCAGCCAGAAGAAGAGAGAGCACGGCCTCGTCAGCGGCGATGACGGGGCCCTCGACAGGCGGCCATGTTTCCCCCGCCAGTGGTGCCCTGGTTGGAGAATCGACAGGGTATCGCGAGGCCGACAGTCTTGGCGGCCGAGGGATCGGCCATTTTGGGTGATTTCGGTGTTGGTAAACCACTCCGTCGTCATTTTGCCGCGAGCAGCCCGCTCCCCGTTCAATCCTCTCTCTGGTATCCCCAGAGGCGGGGCTCTGAGCGTTCTCCTTTGGCTGCGGGCCGCGAACCTTCATTGAAGCGTATGCGGCCCCATTCTTCGCTTCTCATGGAGACAGGGGCTGACACCCAGTTGATGGCTGAGCCTGGGTCTGTCCGTGAGAATGTTGTGCTGTCAAGCGGCTCCCACACCTTGAACTGTGTTGGTTGAGCCTGGTGTTACGTCTGTCAACTTAAGTGTTGTCAGCAGGGGGGCTCGAAACCTTTTGAGGCACACAGTGCGGGCTTCCCCGGCCTCGCCTTCGCCAGGCCAGGTATCATGTTGGTGCTCCCACTCCTGGAATATTGGCAAGTGATCGCAGCTCACATGGTTTGGGGTGGTAGTGATATCACTGCAGGGCTACGGTGTGTAGGAACCCATGGGGGCCTTACACCTTGCATGTCCGGCTGCGGAACAACTCCTTCAGCATGTTCTGGAGGGGTGTTCAGTGGGGGGGCTTTTTTGATCGGAAGCCCCCCGTATCAGACAGGCCCTTTTCTGTCGGGGTTCCCCCTTGGGTGCGATTGCCTCGTGGGTGGTGTCAGGGTCAGGTGTTCCGACACGGAACGCGCTCCTCGCACGATTCCAGGGTTGTCTTCGCACAGCGGGGGGGACCGGGCCAACTATCTACAGTTCCTGGCGGACCTGCGCCACGTGACGGCGGGTGCGTTGGGAGTGTCGTCACATATGACTACGGCAGTACCATATGTCGAGGTAGATGGAGAGAATGGTGAGGCGGGGACTTGTGTTTACACAACCCCACCCGTTTTCAGGTTTGGTACAGACCCTGTTGTCGGGGTCTCCAGCAGGGACAGCTCTGGTCGACGAGATCCAATCTCTGTGGACGAAGCAAGCCATCGTCGTGGCGTTCTCCTCCCGGTGTTCTCTGCCCGAGAAGTCGGGAGGGAGGGGTGTAAGACCCAGGCTGGACCTGTCCCATGGGAAGGTTCAGCATTTTTTGGATCGTCTCCTACCTGTTGAACACTGTCAGGTGGGGGTCTGGTTCTCCTCCATAGACCTGTAGGATGCGTATGCGCATCCCCGATCTTCCATCCTAGGGCTTACCTACGCTTCCTTTGCAGGGTTAGCGTATGAGTACCAGAGGCTGCCGTTCGGTTTTCTCTGGCTCCCCGCATCTTCACCAAGTGCGTGGAGGCCGCACTGGGGCCTCTGCGTCATCCGGGGTTACGGAGTGTTCTGCCCTGATGACGTTCTGGTCCTTCGCGGTCAAGGTGGATCGTCAGGTCTCGTACCAGGCAGGTCTCTACCAGCCTGGGGTTGCTGTAGACTGGATGTAGAGTATTCCTCTTCCCAGTCAACGGTTGGAGGGCTATGGGCATCCATCTCGGAGCGTGTTGTCAACACGCTCGGGAGGTTCCGTCCTAGGACGGTTACGGCGCTGTCTCACGTCGCGTTTTCACCGACGCCTCCCTCGCTGGTGATGCGTCGGGCCAACGCAGTAGGGGGCAGCTGGCAAACCATGCTGCCCGATCTGCGCTACGTTCAATGTGTTGGTGTTGAAAGCGGTCCTTCTGGTCCACAAATGGTGTTGATCAGGACGGACGATACGACGTCAGTGTCGTGTATCGACAGACAGGGAGGAGTACGCTCCCCCTGTCTGCACCAGGCGGCGGGCGGCTGGCTATGGGCGTCCTCCATCTGCGCGGCCTAAGGGCTCCCCACATCCCCGGCAGGGAGAATGTGGGTGCAGGTGTACTGTCGCGGGGCGGCCCTCATCCTGACGGGTGAGGATTGCGTCTGGACATGGCCAGGCAGGTCTGGGACCGATGCCGTGCCGCCAGGGATTCTTCCCCATACATCTGTTAGGTCAGTTGTTGGGACGGGTACGTTGAGGGGTGCAGGTTCTTGATCCTGATGGTGTTACCATCTGGAATGCGCATGCTCCCTCCACTGTCGCGCTTACGGCGTTAAGCCGGTGCAACGCTCCTTGGCTCCGACTTGGGATCTTCAATTGGTCCTCGGTCGGTTGTCCTTGGCCCCGTTTGAGCCGCTCGAGCGGGCGCCGTTGGGACAGCTGTCCTTCAGGACCGCGTTCCTTCTGGCTGTCACTTCCGCTAAACGCGTAGGTGAGCTCTGTGCTCTCTCGGTACGTCCAGAGTGCCTGTCTTTTCGGACCGATTGCGGTGTCACTCTGCGACCTAATCCTGCTTTCGTGCCTGAGAATATCCGGAGTTCCTTCCGCTCCCGGGATATTGTGGTTCAGGCGTTTCGTCCTCCTCCTCACACTGGTGAGTTAGATGCGGGCCTTCACCTGTCATGTCCAGTCCGTGCTTGGGGATTTACCTCAGCCGTACTCAGGATTTCAGGGTTACCGACCAGCTTTTTGTCTGTTACGGTGGGGCTCGTGCTGGTAAGGCACTGTCGGAGCAGCGCCTGTCCCATTGGTTGTGCGAGGGTGTTACCCTCTGCTACACGCTGGCTGGGCAGGATCCCCCTGGGGGCGTCAGGGCGCACTCCACTCGTGGGGTGGCTGCCTCTGCCGCTCTCCTGGGTGGGGCCTCGGTGGAGGACATCTGTGCTGCAGCTTCATGGTCCTCCCCGGGCTCCTTTGTAAGGTTTTACCTCATGGACATGACCGGGGGTTCTGTCTCCCAGGCGGTTCTGGGGTCTGTGGCCTTTCCTGCTTCCCGTCCTTTGGTCGGGTAGCGGGAGTGTATGGGTATGGGCCGCAGTGTGTTGAGTCACACGTGGTTCCGCCTGTACGGTGTGTTCAAGGGGTTCTGGCTCCCTCTTGTTCGCATTCAGGTGGAGTTGACTGCGCCCCCCCTTCGTTAGGAAGGATGGGGTGACAGGGCTCCCCGCACCCCTTGATGTGGGCTTACGGGTCCTCAAGGGGGTACATCTGTCGGGTCTCGCACCCGCTCTTCCCCATTATCTCGTAAGGCTCAGAGCGGGAGCGATGCCATACGAAATATAACGATAGGTTATGTAGATAACCTAGTTATATTAGTATAGGCTAAGCTCCCGCTCTGCGCGCCCTGAGTTCCCTCTTGAGGGATCTTTTCCTGGGACGGGTTTTTGGCGAGGAAGGGTGTGTCATGACCAGAGTCATGATTATATGGGTGGTGCCACCATAAGGGGCGGGGCCCCATACAGGTGGGGTGCATGTGTTTTTGTTCGTGGGAGATACATTAGGTATCACAGGCGATATAGAGTATCTCGTAAGGCTCAGAGCGGGAGCTTAGCCTATACTAATATAACTAGGTTATCTACATAACCTATCGTTAAGAATACACACATTCAGCAGGAAACACGCTGGTAGTTGATATGGAACAAAAAGCATAGGCTACAGTACATGTAATGCATGATTGCTTGATCATATACAGTAACTGAAGATGCTAATTATCATTTATATTATAATTACATTTTGGATTGTGTATGTGTGTGTGTTTGTCTGTCTGTCTGTATTTATGTGTGTGTATCCGTGAACATGCCTATGCATGAATTCCTCCACGCATCAATCCGAGCGTGTTCACTCTCATGTGCTCCCTTTCTTTACATCAATTAGACCAAATAACTTACTCCAAACAAAACAGACAAGTGACGGATACGGGATTGAGCCTTTAATGAGAACTAGACAGACAGAGGCGGAAATGAAACACTGGTTGCTCATACAAATCGCTGTAATAACCATATCTACATTACAGCTTTGCAATAACTTATCCTGCATCGCTTTAGTGAGGTGAAAAAAAAAATAAGAGAGAAAATAAATGCCTATCTGGAGTGCTTGTGAATTAATATCTCATTACGGTTCCGCATCATCATTTTTTTGTCTCATTTTGAAAAGGCAGGGGATTACACACTAATTACATATTGCAGGGAAGGGGAATGTTGCCACGGTGATAAATAAAAGTGTGACTGCTCAGGGAAGTGTTCTTATTTCGTGGAGGACCACTGCTGCAGCTTATCAATCAAGACGGCTTTACAATCACAGGGGGGGGGGGGGGGGGGGTGACGAATTGGAGCGATACTCAAATTAATCATAGGTGTTATATTTGTTTATTTGTCGGGTTCTCTTGACTTTATACATCTGCTGTGCTGTGTCTTTTCATTGAAACTGGTTGCATAAATGGTCTCCTCGCAGTGTGTGCGGGTGACATCTAGAAAAGTGTGCTCAGGTGGCCACATAGCTGATTCCCAGGAGCTCTGAGCTGCGAACTTGTCTAGTATCGCCCTCTTGTGTTCAAAAGGTGTGACTTCATACTGAATGTCTATTTCAATGGGTAATGATGGTAATGAATTCCAAATACTCATCATTGACCGATTTGAAAGATATTCCAGAATTCAGGTCCCTGCCCTGCAGTCAGCCGATGTGCAAAGTTTGATCCACCGTGACCTTGTACCGATTACATTATCTACATAATAAGACAACAATTAGAATTCACAACACCTCAGTCAGTGTATCTGTGGTCAAGTGTTCTATTCCAAAATTCACAATCCAGATTTGCCATGAACCGTAAACTAGCCATCATTTTTATTTTAATTATAAAAAAATAAATGTCCATTTCATGTCCATATAAATATTCCTGATTTCATACACATTTACTCACTCCTCGCTACATCAAGGGGTTTGACCCCCCCCCCCCCCTTCCCACCCCCTCCGACACATATTAAAAACAGAAACCTGGAAAATAAAATCCCTCCCCCCTCTATCACATCCTTCCTCTGATGAAATTGGCTCCTTTCAGAAATGATTCCAAATGTGACTGTGTGTGTGTGTGTGTGTGTGTGTGTGTGTGTGTGTGTGTGTGTGTGTGTGTGTGTGTGTGTGTGTGTGTGTGTGTGTGTGTGTGTGTGTGTGTGTGTGTGTGTGTGTGTGTGTGTGTGTGTGTGTGTGTGTGTGTGTGTGTGTGTGTGTGTGTGTGTGTGTGTGTGTGTGTGTGTGTGTGTGTGTGTGTGTGTGTGTGTGTGTGTGTGGGTGCGTGTGTGTGTGTGTGTGTGTGTGTGTGTGCCCATCACAGGGAGGCAGCAGCAGAAGCAGTGATAGCCTGGGGCTTTGCACTCCTCTCCCATGTATCTGATACAGAGGCCTAATGAAGCTGAAAGCCTGGCAGTTGCGAGGAGCATCTGCGGAGCCACAGAGTTATGGCCATCTCATTCTACCGCCGGGTCCCAGGGGCGTCACACACACATCTGAGGACCCTGCCCGCTGTTTGCACAGCGCCTCCGCGGTGCCCCTGTGTACCCACACCACAGAAGGTCATGCCACACACGCCACGCATGCCATCTGGAAGATCCGCCTGATGGGCACAGCAGCAGCAGCTACCTCCCCATGTCACGTCGGACGAGTGAAATCACCGGCTTAGGTTGACCAAAACGTTAATTTTATTTTATTATTTTAGGAATCTTTTAACGTCAGCTTCATGCGATATGTCAATTTCGAACAATATTTACATATTGGCATGAGTGCCTCCAGAGGAGTTCATGAACTCCCATGTCTCTGACATTATAGCTGCCCTGGGAATATGTGGCCAACGGCGGCATTATGACTTTATTTTATGACTATTAATCATTTAAAAATGTACATAAACAAATACACATACAATAAATCAGGGTCTATATAGTTGTAGATTGTGTTAGCGGTGTGATTCAAAATGAAAGAAAGTCAGTTTCATCACAACAGGAAGATAAATACAGTAGTACATTTTACTTGTTATACCAAGTATTTAAGTACACTGTTGAGGTACTTTACCTGAAAATGTCCATTGTATTTCCATTCATACTTATATTCCACTACATTTCTAAGGAAATTCTAGTTTTTACTCTGCAACATGTCTCTGAATTCTGCAGTGACTATTTAGTAACTGCGAAGAAAACGGTTTTGCATACAAAAGTTGTTCTGCATACAAATGTCAAGGCTGCCATCTTTGAGGTGTGACATGTTTTCAAATCAGAATTATATCTAGGAATTCAAGAATGCAATGACTAATTTGATGTCATCGTTGGAATGTTCAGCTTTCAAAATTCTAATCACACTAATCTAAGTGATGGGTATATCAAATGTATAAAGAATATGTAATCAGAGCTAGCATGGACCTTTTAGAGGTTAATGCATGAATTATTTAACACTCCCCAACACTGAAATACAAAGATGTCATATAATGTGCACTTTTATTACACTTATTAGGTAGGTGTTAATTAATTACATGAATTAATGTGATAACCCTTAAACGTACAATATGCAATTTTCTGCTTCTACACAGTAAATTTCGCAGAGTAAATTTTACTCAAACTGAGTCCATTTGAGCCCAAGTGAGTAACATTTTACTCAGTTTGAGTAAAATGTACTCGGTTTGAGTAAAATTTACTCAGCGAAATTTACTGTGTAGGGGTCTGTCACTCAAAACAATAACCCTCTAAATCCTACATAGACAATGGTTCACCAGGGACATAGTGTTATAGTTATGTTATATTCTTTGAGTCAGTATCACATATCATGTTTTATACCTTTTATGATTCAGAAGAACCAACCCTTTATTTCTGGTGCAGTGTAAAGCCACCATCATACATTACCTTTGTGTGATACAATACATTATTTGACATGAATGACGTTGTGAAGGAGCGTGGGATCATGAATGTTGTTGTCCTCATTGTTAAAATGCACTTAACTGGCAGACTGGGGTACATCACCCAAATCTCTGTATTAATCAAGTAGTGTTAGCACAGCCAAGCTAATGCTAACCACATCATGTGAGTGAATGAAAAATTATAGTGCCATTAGTGCCATACTCTGGCTCTGGGAGATTTAACGTTAGTTAAATAAAAACACAGGTTTTTGAATGGAAAATAAATCAATAGCTGCTTACGCTAAAATAAATACATTTAAAAAAGAGAGCTGTCAATAAAGTGTGATCTGATCACACCTCTAAAGAGCCAATTGGCCAAACATAGAGCAATAACGGAGGCACGGCAGTACATCAATCTCCAGGGTGCATTAGGAAGGAGGTAAAGGGGATATGACACGATTGAGAGGGGACCACAGGATACGGCATCTAATCTGCCTGAAAGTAAATGAAGAAGAAGAAAAACACAGGACACGATCCGTAGTTGATTATAGATTTCTCAGGGTTTGAACATTGTTGGAAACATTTCGTATAATTTAACCTCTTAAGCCCTTTTTGAATAACACCATGCTAAATTTACCAGAAGTGAAAAATTGCGGGCGGCTGGGTAGCGCAGTGGAGAATACACTCGCCTACCACTGCAGAGACTCTGGGATCGAATCCAGCTGTCAGCGGTACCTCCGGCTTGGTCAGTCGTCCCTACTAACACAACAGTGTTAGCGGGTGGGAAGCCGGCGGGGTATGTGTCCTGGTCGTTGTAAACTGCGGTTCCTACTGGTCGGTCGGGGCGCCTGTTCAGCAGGGAGGGGATCGGGGGGAAATAGTGTGAACCTCTGCACGCGTTACATTCCCCCAGTGAGAGTCCTCGCTGTCAGGTGAAAAGAAGCGGCTGGCTGACTCCACGTGTATCGGAGGAGGCATGTGGTAGTTCTACACCCTCCCTAGCGTGACAGTGGGACAATGCG
>NC_140167.1:43467972-43504470 GCF_963971535.1 Notolepis coatsorum
TGTGAAATATCAAAACGGATGAAAACGTGAAAACAACATGCAAATGAAAGCATTTCAGTCGAGAGGCAAATGAGAGACTTAAATGATTTAGCGAGCGGCACATCAACTGTGTGCCTTTTTAGGATACATTATTGAGTCCCTGGGATGAAATGCTGAATTAAAATTCATGACACTTATTAAATATTTCCTTCGGTTAAACCGTGCAGCGGTGTACAAATTCATGCATTTAAACAGGGAAACACCCCAAACAAAAACGCCTCATAAATGCAACATCATCTCGCGTTCCCGAAACTTTGAAAGGAGCACAGCGCACATTAATCTTCTTCGGGTTGCGATGACTTCAGATGACAGTTTGAGAGAAACCAGAGCCAGCGTGCCACCAGGCCTCTTAATCCCCATTATGCATGCTTACATCAGGCCACTGTACTGTTTTGATGAAAACATAACAAGTCATAATGAATGGAAATTAATGTATGTTTTGCGGGATCAAAATAGCACGTAATTACACCATTACCCCTGGTGATACAGGTATGCCCCTATCTAACATCAAGGTTCTCTCCAACAAATATTTCCTTGAGGTTAGTTTGTAAACAAATTAAGTTCATTATCGGGGATGAATGGAGGTAAACAGAACCGTGGCGTGTATGCAGGGCCATTTCTAGCTTTTTGGGGGCCCTATGCAAAATGTTGTTTGGGGGCCCCTATTTTGTGAAACTATGGTGGGGGGATTCCAAACCCTTTAAGGTGGGCATGCATTTAACATTTAAATGCATCAATCTGGTGCACTTTAACTCATTCCCCGCCAACACCGTTTATATACGCTATTGGGCGCCATCCTTTGAACGCCAATCACGTATATATACGTTATTTGATTGTTTTTCCTTTTTTTAAATTGTAATATTCTATTCAATGTCAGGGAACGTATGTTGCCGTTAGAAGGCATACTGCGACCCGAGGGTGCAGTACCGGCCAGATCCTCCCAGGTGGCAGTATCGAGAGTGCAGTAAATCCTGTTCCAGACCCTGTGTTACACTCAAATGTCTCCGGGCGCAGTTTTCTGGGTCGGGCGAGTCGAGCGGTTCTCCCGATTGCATTGAAGCGAGTCAAATACCCCCGATCCATATGGCGATCAAACAATAGGAATATTATTTTTGCAATACTCCCGATCACAGGTAAGTACAATCTGATGTAAATTCTAGCTTGATCGTGCAATGTTTTTATACCGATCCAGCTGATCAGCGTTTTTGTGTTCAATACGAATGCCGTTACTGGCAATCAAAGAATCAGAAACGACCCCCCCCCCCACACCTTTCATGCATTCATGATGAAAGTATTATATACATTTGATTTGGGAATAGTAGCGCATCCGGGCAAGAAAAAGCCAACGTTTATAGTAGAATTCACGTATAAGGCTATAACTCAGCCTTTCAGGAATTACCCCAGACCACTCTGAAATTATACTTATATTCACCATGGGATAACGCGCGAACATATGCATGGAAAATTATCTCTTTTTTGCATCTTGGATGGAAGAAAGTCACTGTCAAATGACCATAGTATTGTCCCCATAGCTATAATATAGAATATAGATATAGCTCTACAAACAAGGTGATGCACTCCTATCTTTAAAACGTGGCATAGCTACAACGGAACCCATCTAATACCCGGCGGTCAATGAGTTAAGATGAAAATAGGCTAGATCCGTGAACAAAAATTATATATTTTTTTCTCACAAATTCAAATCAAACATCTCAAGTTGACCTCACAATGACATAAAGTGATAATAAATTATCTGGGGCTCCCCTACATCAAGAAACTATTTTCCTTCACAGAATCTGCATTATAACATCTCCCAAATGCACATAAATGAGACGGATACTCAGTGTCGGGAAAGTTCACTTTTTACATGAACTAGTTCAGTTCACAGTTCACACATTTTTAAATGAACTAGTTCAGTTCATAGTTCATAATAAAAAAATTTGAACTAAAGTTCATTGTTTCAAAAATGAACTCGTTCATAGTTTATAGTTCTTTTTTCAATATGCTATTATTTGTAAAAATTATTGCCACAACCCATATAGAACCACAGACAGCAATCAGAATACTGGCATTTCCATCCCACTGTGATTATCAGTGTTTCCCCTACCACTGTCTTGAAGGGGCAGCCCGCGTTGCGCGTAACAAGTCTCTTGTGTGTGTGTGTGTGCGCCCGTCCCAAATCTGGTACACTTTTGAACGAAGTTATACTGTGATAGAGCGCAGAGAGTGAACGCGTTCACAATTACGTTCATCTATGTTCAGTTCATGTTCTCCCAAAATATGAACGAGTTCATGAACGATCGTTCATTGAACACATTCAGGTATATCACTGCGGATACTGCATTTCCCTTAAATTTAAATTAAACTATTTAAGATAAAGTTAAAATTAAATAAAGTTTGAAAATGCAACTACATTTTTGTCAGTAAGCTACTTATATTTTTTTATACAGGATAAATTATACAGTATACAGTGTATTGAGTGAATAAAAAAATATATAATAATTATAATATATATCTTAATTATATATATATAGCAGTTTAGGGGGGGCCCTGGTGGCTTCGGGGGCCCTATGTAACCGCATTGTCCGCATATGGCAAGAAGCGGCCCTGCGTGTGTGTGTTTGCTGGTATTCCACACGGGCAAGGCACTTCCCTCAGGAAAATAGCATCACGGTATAAAACGTTCCATCTGCCAGGGCAGGTACAACATACTGTACTTAAGGATTTATAGTACATGATCTTACACACTTCTCAGAGCTAAATGGGACATACTATTGAAAACCGCTTCTATAAATTAGACTATGTTCTGTATTTTTGCGACCTTACAAATACCGCAGACCTTTTTTCAACATACATTTTCTTAATGATGGTTTATTATGAACGAGTTTGTGCCACGATAAGCACGACTACATGGACTAAAAGCGAGACAGAGGACTTCACCATCAGTGGCCTCCACAATTAGTCTCTGCCTGATCAGAGGTTGCTAGAAATTGACCTGATTCTGAAGACCGTTTCTATTCCTGATCTCTCTCTCTCTCTCTCTCTCTCTGCTCCTGGTCCGAGGATATGAAGTAATGAAATAATAAAGAGTAATTTGAAGGTTGCGGGGCTGAGTGACCACCGCTCCCACTCGTGGCTTCTCTCTTGCCTTAGCGAGTACAATTACACAGTAAGTTTGATCGGCAGTGATAGAGAAAACAGCAGGGGCTCATAAATATGGATGGAGCGTCTCAGAAAATAAATTAACAGGGTCTGCTGGCCTCTCGGCTGCCCCACTTAGACTGTCAATTACAGACCTGACAGGAGCCTGGTGAAAGAGCCACACACACGCACACACACATGCACGCACATGTGGTGCGCACACACACACGCACATGCACACACACACACGCACGCACACACACATACATACATACATACATACATACATACGTACGTACATACATACATACATACATACATACATACATACATACATACATACATACATACATACATACATACATACATACATACATACATACATACATACATACATACATACATACATACATACATACATACATACATACATACATACATACATACATACATACATACATAATATATACATACACACACACAGGCACACACAAAAATTAAACTGTGCATTTGGGACTATTCTGAAGTCATATAGCCGTCACCTGATTTATTATCAACAGACAGAGTTCAGGCTGTATCGCGTGTATAAGAGCTTACTTTTACATGGAGTAGTGTCACAAATCCGCTATGCAGAATCCAAGGCAGACGGATTGATTCCACAGAGAAATGAGAGAAAGTGAGGTTTCTTCACCCAGAGGGAAATGGCTGGCTTCCTATATTTTGGTGGCTTCATACTGTGTGCAATTGGAGACCAGTGTTTTGGAGAACAGCAGTAAGCCACATTCTGACCTTGTCATGCTGCTGGTTTGAAGCCACCTTCTTTACTGTGTGATAGGAGCTAGAATTGAGCATTGCTGTATGGATGTGGCTTGATTCTATAGCGGAGGATATCTTCAAACATTGATGGTCATAGAAAATATTGGTTTTAGAATAACTATCCCTTATAAATATTCATTAATATTAAAATGCATTAATTAATTCATTCATTCAATCTTTAATTCAACCCCGAAAATGTATTGAGGGAAAGTTTGTTAATGATTCAAAACTATGCCTTTAAATTAGATCATTAATAATGGTCAGGACTCCCTGGAAGAAGAGATCTTGTATCTCAATGGGACATTCCAGGGTAAATAAAGGATAAATAAAAGAAATTAAAAAAAATTTGTAAACTACTTCTTTTTCAGTACAACTAAACCCTCTCTGCTTCCAACTCCTCCTAATATTCTAACATCATCGGTACTGGAAAAGGCAACACCAGAGCCCTCTTCTCTAGACAGTCACCTACTACAGCCACCCAGCACCAGAGCCCCCTTCTCTAGTCAGCCACCTACATACAGCCACCATTTTTTCCCACCGAAATCAACACCATCGACCTACAGCTGGCCTTCCACCAGGAGACCTAACTAAATACAAATGTATATATTTGTTAAGACCATGTCAATAGTTTATAGACCATATTGGGACTTTATTCTAAAGTTGCAAGTATTCCTCATTTATTAATGTTTACAAAGGTTTTGCAATTTCATCTGTGGTGTTTCGTGCGTGGAAAAATACAGCATCCAGAACAGCAGATAGGTGGAACTGGTCAAGGTACAAACAAAACAACTATTAACAAATACTTATTTACTAACTACTTAAAAAGCTAAATACAAATATTTAATTTTATTCGTATTCTATTTTATTGTATATTATTGGATGTTGTGGAACAACAACCAATTTAATTTCAAAAATGTTTGCTGTAAGGTACTGAATGACTTTTGAGTTTTGCACAACACGTCTGACGATTGCATACCCAAAGTAATTAGCTATTTATCATACTTTATCCTTATAGCACGATGGTCTCTTTTGAAAGGAAACATTGTGAACTTTCTTCCACAACAGGAATAATCACTCTGGGTGCTAATGAAAAGAGTTTGAACACACTGAAGTAAACGTTTTGTTTAATAATAATAATAATAATAATAATAATAATAATAATAATAATAATAATAATAATAATAATAATAATAATAATAATAATAATAATAATAATAATAATAATAATAATAATAATAATAATAATAATAATAATAATAATAATAATAATAATAATAATAATAATAATAATAATAATAATAATAATGATAATGATAATGATAATGATAATGATAATGATAATAATAATAATGATAATGATAATGATAATAATAATAATAATAATAATAATAATAATAATAATAATAATAATAATAATAATAATAATAATAATAATAATAATAATAATAATAATAATAATAATAATAATAATAATAAACTTTATTTGTATAGCACCTTTCATACAGAAACTGCAGCTCAAAGTGCTTCAGAACAGAAAAGCATTCCTGGATGTATTGTTAAAAGGCATTTTAGCATCTTTCAACAAGTGAAATGAGTGGATCAGAGACCAGCAGCGCTGCATTTAGAAATACAATTGTCTTGCTTCTCTGTGTGAAAAGTTGTAGAGAGAGAGAGGGACAGAAGAGGAGAAGGGGGTGGATGGTGGGCGGGTGGAACACAGGAACAAGAGAGATTTGGGTTGGTATTGATTTTTCCTTAAAGACACATACTCCACAAATATCAGCTGCTGTAATAAAACCCAAAAGCAATAACACGGCATCTGCCAACTTTCTGTCTTTCTTTTTTTCTCGTTCCCAATAACTTTTGGAGCCAGAGCGTCTGTGTACATTACACTGAGCCTACCTTTGATAGGAGGGTGGGGGAGAGGGGGTGGGGGGAGGGCAGCCTGTCCTAAAACATTATACCAGCTCTGATAGAAAATTAAAGCCTGTGAAGCCTTAGGGGTTCAGGATCCGATCCATTGGCAAGGTATGGATAGGAGAGTAAAAACACAGCCCTTCAGCTATTGCAAATAAGAAAATAATTTGCTTCTCCGCATTTGAATAATGAATCTCACAAGTTACCTTTGAGGAAGTCGGGTTGCAAATAAGCAGTGAACAAGCAGGCCACCAGAGTATTACATGCTACACAAAATTAATGCATATTGATTCTCGGCATCAACAGATGGAAACTTTTGATTTCCATCAGGATATCTTGGCGGCCATATAATTTCAGGTAGGAGAAAAGTTCTCTACGCATTTGCAATAGGATAACGTGTGAGGCAGGGGGGGGGCTAGGGGGTGGCTACTTGGGCTCAAGCCCTGAATGTTTTCTGAAAAGCCCCGAATCTATTTTAAAAAAAAAAGAAAAAGAAAAAGTATATATATTTTTTTTTTTTTTTTTTTTTTGACAATTCATCATTGTTACATGAAAATATGTTTGCACCAGATTTAGCAGAAGCTAATTTCCATCTGTAGTCTATCCAGCTGCTAACTGTATTTGAGTGAGTTAAGTCTTGGTGTTATGGTAGACCGACCTAAGCTTTAAATCACAATCAACAAGTTGACAAAAACATAATTCTTCCACCTTAGAAACATAGCTAAAGTACGGCCATTTATAAATCAAAAGGACGCTGAAAACCAGATCCATGCCTTTATCTCAAGCCGACTCGACTACTGTAATGCACTCCTTACCGGCCTCCCGAAAAAATACGATGATAACTATTTTATTGCAATGCACTATTGCATTATTTTATTCTATTTTACTAACTATTTTATTGCACTGCACTATTTTACTTTGTATCAGTGATAATCAAACCGTAAACAAAGACGCATATTAACACTTTCAAGGTGGTGGTATAAGTAAAAAATTGTGGTGTCGAAGTAAAAAAAATCCCTATCTGGGCTAAGCCCCGGATCTCCTACAATCCTAAATCCGCCTCTGGTGTGAGGGGAAGAGAGACAGAGAGTTGGGAGGGTCGGGGTTTATGTGTGTACAGGGTGGGTTGGGGTGGGGGGGGGTTGGCTGGGAATGAGTGTTGAGACTTTTTGGCTCACGCTAACTTGGCTCCTTCTAACTTACCAGTCATCACTGGTTCTCTCCATTTATTTTATGAGCTGTGCCACAAGCTAAACATAGGCAATGAGAGCCAGTATATCACCGGGGTTATCGAGTGGGCACCTCCCTTCACTGGTGTTCACTGAGTTAGACCCACAACACCTCCGCAAGGCCCAACAGTTAGTTAAAGATTAGATTAGATTAGATTCAAATGTATTGTCATTATACAGCACAAGTACAGTACAACCAAAATAACTTTGGCATCCAACCAGAGTGCAAATGTGCCAGTAAAGTGCAACAGCAATATACAATGTAGAGGTGATTAAACTAGGTAAAAAATATTAGGAATGTTCGATATTGGCTTTTTTACCGATATCCGATATACCGATATTGTCCAACTCTTAATTTCCGATACCGATATCAACCGATACCGATATATGTGGGGTTTCTAAATAAAATAAGAATTTGTTCTTACTTGCTTGCCTGGGTAAATGTAAAAAAAAAAGGAAAAAATATATATACTGTATATATATATATATATTTTTTTTTTGAAAACCAATACCGTTCATTTACGATATTACATTTGAATGCCAATATCGGCCAATAATATCGGTAGGCCGATACTATCGGGCATCCCTACAAAATATACAAATTAGTACTACTGAGTGTAGTGCTAATCAGATGTATGTACAGAGTTGTAGTATAATATGTACAGTGATACAGTAAGACAGTATGGTAGTATACTGACCAGCAGCGTAACTAGTAAGAGTAGGATGTGTACAGATATAGATATAGTATCTACAGATAGGCTATGTAAAGGTGCTATGTGCAGGTTACATGCCTAAGTAAATGGAAGATTGCTCCACTTCTGCATGGTCAATTTGCATGTTCTTGGTATCTAGGAACATCTAGGTACTTGGGGGTATGTATTTCCAGTGTCAGAAATATTGTGTCTGTTACTAGTAATTATTCAATTGTAATGAATAAATGAATTATGATTAATTATGATTTTGATGATGATCAAAAATTGATACGGGTAGGAGAAAATGCTCACTGAGCTCATTCACCACCTTATTGAGATCATGTGTACAAAAAATCTAAGCAAATGAACCACGGGAAGATGATTAAACAGAAGGATTTGTAGATACAGTAATTAATGATAATCGACTTTAATTATAAATTCATATTTGACCTTGAACTTGACCTTGACCTTATTATGGCCAAATCATACATCTATGGATAGGGAAAATGCTCCTCTTTCCAATGGCAGGGTTGAATCTGGATTTAGTCATTTCTTGCGGTTTTTACGATAATTAGCATTTTCTGATAAATTTGTATTTCCGATAAATCGTATAAAACATCGATAAAATGAAAATATACACTTTGACTACTGTTTTTGATAGGGTTATAGTCTTTACTCTTGGCTACAATTTTTTTTTTAAACATTGATCTCTTAACATCCAAGGGCCCACATGTGGACGATTCTTTGCCGACCTCTAGTGGCTCGGGTGTGCATTTCTTTTAATACATATAGATAGAATTAAAGCCATATTTGTTGCCTGTCGATTGCCCTTTCAGGTGACAAAATCCGTTCAGCGGTTCTCGAGTTACATGCCGATATGTGAGGCGTGCCCCAAAGTACGCAAAAGTACACATTACCACCCCCGACTCCCGGGGCTCTAGCTCCGTCAATCATTTGGCAATATCGAAAATCCTTGCACAGGGTTGTAGCCAATGAGTGTGGCTTTCCAATGATACCCCATGATATGATAATTGGGGATCTAATACGGTCTCTATTGATCGATTTATGATAAAGAAAAGCAGCGTCCCCCTATAGGGGGACCTTAAGGCTTAACAGGTTAATACATACAGGTGTCTATTAGGGCTGTCCCCGACTAAGGATTTGTGTAGTCGACTTTGATTGGCCGAAATTTGCCGATAGTCGACTGGTAGTATATATTTTTTTTTAATCATTCCATTTGGGCTGTGGTGGGTGCTTAAAGTCTGAAGGAGTCGACTGAAGGCTTCTTGTCCTCTGCGAAAGCATGCAATTGGTCCACTGATGGATACATCTTGATATTTGTCTAGTCTAGTGTGTTCATTAGATGGGTGAAATCCTCTTTCAGTGCCTCTGTGCCTTTCTGGTATGTGCGCCATTAGCGTTAGCCACGCTTCTAGGCCTCTTTGCTTCATTTTGGAAAGAATGATGAAAAATATACGTATATATATTGTGGCAGATATCAGCCCCCCTTGCATGGATATGTGAAGGACGGGAGATATTACTGCCACGTAAGGAGTGGGAACAATTAGGTAGCTGATTAGTACTGATAGAACACACCTGTACATCATTAGTTCACCCACATCTCACACGCACACACCCCAGACACACACACTACAAATACACTAGGTTAGTGAGAGGTGAGTTGAGTGGAGGTGAGGTTGGAGTTGTTGCATTGAGAGAGAGATTGTTATATTGGGAGTTTTGTGAGGTGAGAGCAGTGTTCGAATGAGGGGGGGGCAATGGGGGCTCAGCCCCCATAGATAGAGTCTGAGCCCTCATAGTCAAGAGGGTCTCTCAAAACATTTATATAATTTTTCTTTTTTTATATATATTTTTTCAATGTACGAATTAGTATTATTTATGTTACCTAAATAAATTGTTAATAGATAATATTTTTCTTTTCAGTTTTTAAAAGAACCGAGTAATTAATGTTGTGGAATAGGCTGCATTTCACCTCCAAGCCGCTATGCGTCACCCATGAGCGTCGCCCATAACGCTACTCCAACCTATTTTGGTGAAGAAGAAGCAGCAAGCAGCTGCATATGTAAACAGGAGGTTGCCGGTCCGCTTCTATACTTTAAGCAAGTGGCTTGTCCTTCCGCGTTCCCGTTTTGCGCTCTGATTGGCCACGCACGTTTCTGGTCATGTGACATGTGCACCAATCGTGGGACGGCAAGTTTATCACTGGTTAAGCTTAGGCGCTCTTTTGAAGTTGGTTAAGGTTAGAGTTTGTCTTAGAGCATGGCGATAGAACGCCTGCCCTGATTCCAAACTCTAACCTTAACCAACTGCGAAAGAGTCGCCTAAGCTTAACCAGTGATAAACTAGGCGTTAGGTAGTTTGCAGGCTGTTAGACCCGGAAATAGGCGCAGAACTTGCCGTCCCACGATTGGCGCACATGTCACATGACCAGAAACGTGCGTGGCCAATCAGAGCGCAAAACGGGAACGCGGAAGGACAAGCCACTTGCTTAAAGTATAGACGCTGCCGGTCCATTGTGTCATGCAACTGCGACTCAAACGTAAACACTAAACAGTACGCCACATGCCGCCAAAAAAAAGGCTCAACCCGCCGCAAGGCTGTACAAAGCTGGACAGCTTTGGCTTTATAAACAGGCCAAAGACTGACGCTGTTAGTGCAAAAAATTGTGAGAATAACACCTCTGCACAAAAAAGGCAGTAAATTAGACCCAGGCAACTACCGCCCTGTTTCTATCCTTACCTCCATCTCGAAAGTCATGGAAACAATTGTATACGAACAGGTCGAAAAATACCGTGCGGAAAAAATCTTTATCTACGAATTCCAATCTGGCTTCAGAACATCCCGCTCCACTGACACATGCCTTCTCTATTTAAACGACCACATCAAACAAGAGGTGGACGCGGGCAAATACTGCGGCATGGTCATGCTGGACCTATAAAAGGCCTTCGACACTGTCAATCACACCATTCTGATTGACAAGCTAAAAGCAATTGGTTTTGATAGTCTATCAGTGAGCTGGATGCAATCCTACCTGGAGGGGAGAGAGCAGATGGTGATGGTAAACGGTACCCTTCCCCCCCCCCCCCCTCACAGTGAGCTGTGGTGTTCCACAAGTAGTGTTCCGCTACTGTTCCTAAAGACCGACGGCTTCTCAGTTACAGTGGGTGACAATATTGTCACAAGGAAAGAAGATATTACCTACCTGGGTTCCATCCTAGAGGCAAATCTTTCCTGTGACAAAATGGCATCCAATGTAATAAAAAAAGTCAACCAACGAACTCGATTCTTGTACCGGATCTCCTCACTGGTAAACAAGAATACCCTGAAGACTCTGGCCGGAGCACACATTCAAGGGTACTACGACTATGCTTGCACCTCATGGTACCAAAGCACCTCAAAGGCGCTAAAAACTAAATTACAAACATCTCAAAACAAACTGGTCAGACTACTGCTTGACCTTACTCCTAGAACCCACCTCACCCCTGCCCACTTTGACAACCTAGGATGGCTTAGAGTAGACGACAGAGTACAGCAACTTGCAATGGGCCTGGTCTACAAGATACACTACACGACCAACACGACCATGTACATGTCAAAATACTTCCCAAAGGTCAGTGAATACCACGATCACAACACCAGAGGGAGCTCCACAAATCATGTTAAACCCAGATTCGGCTCAAACAAGGGACTAAACACGTTTCGCAAATTATGCCACATCAATGTGGAACGCCCTACCCAAAGCTGTAAAGGAATGTGAATCACTACCCACTTTCAAAAACACTCTCAAAAAACACCTACGGGAGACTGCAATTCGAAACTGGCCCCTGTAAATGTCCTAACACAACCCCCTCCAATGTACAGTAAATTACCAAGTATGGTCTTGTCAATATTCCAATGTACAGTTTTGCTTGTACAGTTGTACAGTGTCCCCCACCCACCCCTCCTACCCAACCTCCCCCCCCACCCACCCAACCACCTCCAATGTACAGCCCCCCCCCCACCTACCCAACCTCCTCCAATGTACAGTTTCTACGTCAAATGTATATACTCTCTTTTCTGGACTCTTTTCGTATCACAAACAGTACTGTATTTGCAAATCTGGTATGTCATAAATGTATAGATGTAGCAGTACTGTCTATCTGTATGTCATGTATGTCATATATGTTATGATGAATTGAAAATGGGGGACCCTGATGTAAACAAGACGAAAGTATTTCTCTGGTCTGCATCCCCTTAACAATTGTATGTATTGAGCTGTACTGTACTGTATCCATTCTGCAATCTGTTAATAAAGTTTTCAATCAATCAATCAAGCTCTGCTGCTCCTGCGCGCAGTGCGCCTGTTATTGTTACCGCGCCGGTTGCCACTGCCAGACCAGAGTCTCCACCACTAGACCTGGACTGCGCTGCTACTCAACCACCACAATGCTGGGGTCCGAGTCAGTGGACCTTTTGGAAAAATAAATATAGCTGGTTATTTGCCAAGGAGGGATGCATTGGCTGCCTTCCATGTAAAAACGCCAAGACATTGTTAAATAAATCATTTGGAGCCCATTTGGCAGAGCAGTGGATGAATGGGACTGTGACTAGCCCTCAGAGCAAGAAGTTGAGGAAGAAAATATACTTCCACAGTGATAGCGTTGCTCATAAGCAAGCTATAGAAATAGAAAGTCAAAACCAGAAGGAAGTGCTTCCAAAAAAAGTGAGCGAAATCACATCTGCTTTGCTCAAGTAGACAGCCAGTTCATTCAGGGCAGCATACTGTCGCTAAAGAAAGGTTGCCTTATACCAAATTGAACCCCCTTATGACACTTAATGAGTTGAACGGTGCGACAGTCGGGCCAGCTCACCGATCCGATCATTCTTGTGCACACAGATCATAGAGCACATTGCCACAGAGATGAAAAAAATTTGTTTCTCATGTCAAATCGCAGGATTCACGTATCAGTATAACACTGGATGAAAGCACAATTCATGGAAAAGCTTACATGATAATTTATGTAAATTATGTCAGATGTCATGTCACTGGGGATGGAGATGTGGACAACGTTTTTCTTGACCTTGTTGAACTTGATCAGGGCACAGATGCAGAGTCACTGTGTAATGCGCTGAAAACCAGCCTTCAGGCAGACGGGGCAGCTGCTCTAACTGGGAGAAAGACTGGATTCATAGCTAGACTGAAGCAGGATTTCCCTCGACTTCAGTCAGTTCATTGTCTGGCTCATCGTTTAGAATTAGCAGTGAATGACTCCTTAAAGGAAGTAGCTGGCTGCAATCATAGAGTTTTTACTCGCAAAACTCTATTCTCTTTACCACCATTCCACGAAAAATGCAAGGGAGCTGCAGGAAGCAGCTGCTGAACTGAATATGCAGATTCTGAAGATCAGACAAGTGTTTACAATAAGATGGGTGTCAAGCAGTTTCAACACTGTCAAAGCTGTGCTGAAGGATTTTCCAGTGTTAGCACATCACTTCAAAACTTCTAGTGAAGATGACTCACGTTCCGGTGTTGAGAAGGCCAAGTACACTGGTTTACATAAGCATCTGACATCTACTGGATTTCTTGCTGATTTGGCCACAATGAAAGACGTGTTGCGTGAACTACAACGTCTCTCCCTGAAACTACAGCTACGTGACATGTCTCTGGTCACTGCAAGCCACCACATTGACCAAACGATCGAGGTGCTCTCTGCCATGAAGGACCAAGGAGGGAAAATGGAAATTAAAGTGAAAACAGGCATAGCCAGCAGCCACTTCAAAGCGGTTGATCTCACCAAAACGCTGCCTAAGATAAAGTGCGCCTGCATTTTGGTCTATGCACTGGCAATGACAATAATGGAATCTTGATCTTATCTTCAGGCAAGGCACATCAGGGACAGGGTGAAACCTTGAAAAGACTCATAGTGGCGAGCAACACCATCCTTCCGACCTCTGCAGAGTGTGAGAGGGGCTCTTCTGCTTGCAACGACACAGACCGTGAGACCAGGAATCGGCTGCAAGCTAGGAGCCTCACCGCACTGTTGTTTGTGGACCTGAATGGGCCTCCTATCAACAAATTCGACCCTCTTCCGTACATACAATCCTGGATAAAGAAAGGACATCGTACTTCAACATCATGGGTTCCAGGATCACGACCAAAGCCTCCTGAAAACACTTTGGTCGTGAGCACTTTGGTCTATCTTCTCTGCGTAATGGTAAGAGAATGGCTTTTACTTTTAGCCAGGCTATTTATATGCATTTAACGTACGAACATAACGTATAGAAAAAGGGCAAAAAAAATACATTGGCTGTGACTATAACAAACAGCACTGTCCAGACTCCAATCCCCCCAATATTCAATCCTACGCTAATACAATTTGTCCCTCGGAAATAGAGTAAATGTATGTATGTAACACAACAACTATACATATATAAATAAACAATAAACCTCAAATGTACTGTCCTTCAACAGGCAGACAGACGGAAGTTCGGAACCGAAGAGAGAACGAGTGAAGAGGGAAAACTCAGCTACAGGGAGCGGGCGTGATGGGAAGAACGGTCTTCTGGATTCTGGACTGACACGAGACACTTTAGAGGTGTAGGAGGAAAGTATTAATTGAGCCTGGGCCTGGTGGTATCTTGGGCTGCTGAAGCCTGGGCCTGGTGGTAGTTGGGCTGTTGGAGCCTAGGCCTGGTGGTTGCAGTGCTGTGTGGAGCCTGGTGGTAGCAGTGCTGCAAGGCCAGATGGGCTGGTGCTGGGCCTGGCCTGGATGGCAGATGAGCTGGTGCTGGGCTTGGCCTGGCCTGGATGGCAGATGGGCTGGTGCTGGGCCTGGCCTGGATGGCAGATGGGCTGGTGCTGGGCCTGGGCCCTGTTCCCCGTACCTGGTTCAACTAATTCGATCAAGATGTCATTATCCAGATTCAGTTAACCCGATGTTTGAAGCCGGGATTTTCCTGTTCCTCGAAGGTGGATTCAGTCTCGTTAACTCAAGCCAGACTTGAGACCCAGGATAAGTGCGCGCGGCCGCTCCAGTTGAAAAGCCAGCACTTATCGATAGCAGAGATCCTGATTCTCTAGCGGCATTGATTGATTAATTGATTTAAAACTTTATTAACATATTGCAGTACGGCTCAATCGCCTCGCCGACAAGTTAAATGCGTTATCTATAGGCACATTTTAAGTCCCTCATTACCTCAATCAATCAGATTATATTTCTTTAAACTTGCCTGCTGGATTGAATAATCAAATGAGATCTTGCTAGCGAAAATAATTAGTTAAACTGTTATACAAAATAACGATACGGCTCTCTTCCCATTGATTGATGTATGGTCGATCTTTTACTTATCTCCACTGTGGTGTAACGGGTTCTTCTTTTGACTTTCACGCAGACGACCGGGGTTCGAAACCTAGTCTTTCCCTTCTTTTTGCGATGTAGGAATAATTCAATTTGGTGCACGTTGAGAGCTATATAAATAATGACATCCTCAATGCATGTAGATTTATAATATTTTAACTTGAAACTAGGCTACTTTGGCGTATAATCATTAATATTATATTCCAAAAAATTATATTGGAAACACGGGGTTTCGAACACCGGTCACTCGGTTGCCAGGATTGAGCACTACCGCTGCACCACTGTGCCAGATGGGATAAATTCATTGTTTATACATTAATGAACGAGACAAGATCCACAATCCACGCATAGACACTTCAATTTTATGCTTGAATGAAACAAAATCCAGGCGCTCCATTAAACATCCACAGCGGAGAATATGAAAGGAATCAGAGCCAAACGAGCGATAGGTTTCAATCATTAAAAATATCCCCGCGGGATTCACATTTGCAATGCTGCGCGTTGTTAAAATAACCACATAATGTGTACATCGCACCGAGCGAGCGCCACGGTATATATAACGTGCATTATTTAGGACAAAGTGAATTTAGTATCAGCATTTTGGGTCTATTTTACATTTCAAAAGCCCCCTCTGGAAGAATGGAGCACAAAAACGTAATTCAGAATGGTATAAAGCAGATCCTAGACTGTGGGAATAATTTCAGGAAGCGCGCTGTCACTTTCTTTGCGGGGGCGTGGCTGTGCTTCATCCGGCTAACTTGAACTTAAACCCTGCTTTCGACCAGGCTCAAACTTTTGGATCTGTTGTCATGGTGATTTGGACAATCCAGGTACGGGGAACCGGAAAGTCCGGCTTAAGTCAGACTTAACCGAAAGTTATCCGGCTAACTCAGTTATCCAGGTACGGGGAACGGGGCCCTGGCCTGGATGGCAGATGGGCTGGTGCTGGGCCTGGCCTGGATGGCAGATGGACTGCTGGCCTGGGCTTTTGGCAATTAGCCAGGCTGTTGCAGTTTGAGCTTGGTATTGTGGCAATCCGTTAAAATCCAATAAAATTATTCTCCAGAGATCACAGACTGAAGGTATTGAACAATCCCTTTTTTTGTACGAGAGCCTGTTTTGACCATCGGACTGTATTATGACCATTCTATTTGCTCCTCGAACTATATTCTGCCTGAAATCAATACATATTCTCATTGATTGATATTGCACTTGTGTGGACATTTGAATTTGTTTGTTTTTTAACCGTGACGAGTTAACCTGTTCCCCCCCACGGGGTCGGTACCGACCCCTTTTGACATTATTATCATATATTAATATTTTTATGAGTGATGCAATAAATTCGCGTTTTTAAAATCAAACGTTTTCAAGTATTATTATCACTACTATGTCACAAATACATGTAGAATGTAAAACATTAGGTTGGCAATAGTTTAGCAATAGGTTAAAAGTGGACTTATATCATTTTAAGTTTTCTTTTTGCAATCGTTTTTTGACCCGGAACCGGAAATGGAAATGTTGAACCATGGGAATTGGAATATTTTTGTGGCCATTTTGTAGAGGACATCGCTAGCTATCGTTGAGCGTTGGAATTTCTCCGATCTACACTTCTTGTGGTCCACTATGGTGGTTCAAAGTTCAGCGTTCTGAATGAATCATATCAATAATTGTTATGATTCGCGATAATAAGCTACAAAAGGTAACGTTTTTGACAAATATTGAAATGCAGTCAGTTTCTCCACACTATTGTTATCATGTAGGAAGAATTAGATCTGAAATTAGTTACAAAATGGTTATACTATGGGGGAAATAAAATAGTACAGTCGATTACAGTAAATATCAGTATCTGTTATTATGCAAGCCTGGTGATACTATATCCAAATTGAACTTGGCCATTTGAAAGATACTATATGTATATATATATAAATGTGCGAATTGGCTATAATAAGGTAATGTATAAGCATATATTCTATATTCTATAATAATATTTCAAATTGCATTGGTCCGGATGGGAGAATTCAGTACTGTATATACAGAACCTTCAGTTTGATCATCTTCCCTTTATTAATTTCCTTAGATCTTTTGTACACATGATCTCAAGAGGGTACTGAATGAGCTCAGTGGCAGTTTTTTAAGTTTGGTCATTATTATCATGGTTTTATTCACTGTCAAAGATGAAAAGAAAAATCATAATTCATATTTTCCTTTGTTTCATCACAATTTAAGCAAGCCTAGTAATAGACACAATATTTCTGACACTGAGAATACATTCATTGATGTCCATAGATGTTCCTAGATACCAAGAATATGCAAATAGCCCTTGTAGAAGTGGAGCAATATTCCATTTACCTAGGTATACATTTTATGCAGATTTTCACCTGGGGTGGAACAGTTAAATATATAATAAAGAAAAATTGCATTCGACTAAGAGGTTGGCAGTTGACTACGGCTGCTTTTGATCGATTAGTCAACTATTAGACTAATCAGGGTCAGCCCTAGTGTCTATACTGTGTCCTGTCTTACCGTCAGTGGTGGAAGAAGCACAGTTCCTTTACTTAAGTAAAAGTAGATCTATATACCCAGATAAAAAAGTACAATGTTTCCTTTGAAATGTAGTGTAGTAAAAGTATAAAGTTCCCTAAAACGAAAATACTCACGTAGAGTACAAGTAGCTCGAAATTGCACTTAAGTACAGTAGTTGAGTAAAAGTACTTTCCACCACGGCTATCGGCTATTGGACGGTTATCCAATCCTAACATGGAAAACAATTATTGTTGTTCATTTAGGTCGCTTTCACATATAGTTTTGGTGGACTCTGTGCGGTTCTGGTGGTGAAGTTGCAACATTGTTGCATTCTTCATTTGGTTCGTCTGCGTTCACATAGCAATTTGTCAGGCGCACCGAACTTTCTGAACAATGTCACGCGGTCGAAAAGGGCGCTCGTCTATTGGACGGAAATGTGTGTGTGTGGCTGCGAGCCTGTGTGTGTGCGCGCGCGTGTGTGTGTCTGTGTGTCTGGACTGCGAGCCCTCAGCGGAGGCGGAGTTTTTTATTTTGACGTGACATTGATCCATTGTTCTATTGAAGCCCATTACCACCATCCTCTCGCTAAACAACTTGTACACCACGTTGTTTTTATGAGTGCCCACAAGTAGCTGTTTTATTTGGTCTTCTGCCCATATGTGTACAGTGTGCTTGTTTTGCAGTGAATGCCGAGCGCCTCGGTAATAATATAATAAGCCGCATTTTTATTCCTTCTACCCAAGATGCACAGTTAGATATATAGATATAAAGATAGATAGAGAGATAGATGCAGTGTGCTTGTTTTGCAGTGAATGCCGCGCGCAGTGGTAATAATAAGCACTTCCTATATTTGGTCCGCGTTTGGTCCGATGAAGCGAACCGAGACCTATGTTTTTGGTCGGACCAGAGTTTGTGTGTTTGGTCCGCGGACCGAGTTCGACGCGCATTCACACAAACCCGAAAAACCGGACTATCGAATTCTGGTCCGATAGTCCGGACCAAACAGCCCCTGTGTGAAAGCGACCTTACTTTGGCCCTCAGCACTAACACTATCTCTCCTCCCACCTCTGAATAGCTACTGTGACATAGTGGATCATGCTATGAACCCACTGCAACCCGCTGCTACCAGACACACAAGCTTTCCATCCCCACTGCTCAAGTTCTGCTGCCAAGTCTGCATACCTAAGCTTTTTCCCATAAGCCTCCTCCACTAAATTCTCCCAGGGCACCGTCAATTCTATAAAATAAACGATCCGCTGACTAGCAGACCATAACACTAGATCTGGCCCCAAGCTAGTGCTAACTATTTCCCGCAGAATGAACACGCTTTCCTCACAAGTCTACCTGCATCTTCCAAACATTAGCTCCCCTTAGCTGACCTGCCTGAAAACCTCCATCATCTGCCTTTCTTTCCCTCACAGACAAAATGAATGGCCATATTTCCAGCCCTGTAATATACTGAATTCACCTGTACTCTTCTCCTCTCTATTGCCACAAATGGACAATAACCCTGGTTACCTGTATGTCTTCAAGCATTCTGACCTTGGGATAGACTAATCTTACAGCCTGACATAATCTGCCTCAAAGTTGCCTCAGAACACAGGAAACACAAGTCCCCTGGCTGACATTCTGTGATGGAGGCACATCACAATTAATAAATCAAATCAGGAATTTGATTTGTACAGTATGTAGGTACAAACAATTAACCCTTTCAGGAGTACGTTTTCTGGACAATTTCCCAGTAGGAATAAACTATCTCATTATAATACTAGAACTTCACACTAATTTTAATTTCACATTTCACAAGATTGTACACTTCAAAGTAGTGGTGGGGGGAAATATCTATACGTAGTAGTATCGCAATACTTTGCGTGGCGATACTGTATCGATACAGGGACGCCAAGTATCGATATGTAATTATTTATAAAAAATGAAATTTAAAATAAACTCTTTTTTTTAATTTTTGTATAAGGAAGTTGTTCATTTCAATACCTGTAATAGTATAGTAGTCCACACACACACATGTGCATTCAGTTAAGTTGGAATGTGACTGTAATACAAACAGTTCAGTTTGTCAGGTACATGCAACACAGATTACAGTGTTTACATCTGTCTGCTTGAGAAAATACCATGTTCTGCAATAAAAAAAAAGATTGAAGTGAGATGAACAGACTGAACTTTATTTGATTAGATAAAACATCTTGACAAAGTTTTACTTTGCAGTTGAAAAAAGGTAAAAAATCGCAATATATCGCAATATTAATATTGCAATACTCAGCTTATCGCAATATATTTAGTATCGCAATACTATCGTATCGTGACTCAAATATCGTGATAGTATCGTATCGTGAGGCCTCTGGTGATTCCCACCCCTACTTCAAAGAGTCCAAGCAACGCAATTCCACTGAATCTGTATCAAAAGAAAACAGAGGGGAGAGAAGTGTGACTGTGTATCCCCAGTCAGAATACATGGCAGTTCAAGGGTACAGGTCGAGTAGGGTGACGATCATTCAGTCAGAATACATGGCACTTCAAGGGTACAGGTTGAGTACGGTGACGATCGTTCAGTCAGAATACATGGCAATTCAAGGGTACAGGTCGAGTAGGGTGACGATCATTCAGTCGGAATACATGGCAATTCAAGGGTACAGGTCGAGTAGGGTGACGATCGTTCAGTCAGAATACATGGCAATTCAAGGGTACAGGTCAAGTAGGGTGACGATCATTCAGTCAGAATACATGGCAATTCAAGGGTACAGGTCGAGTAGGGTGACGATCATTCAGTCGGAATACATGGCAATTCAAGGGTACAGGTCGAGCAGGGTGACGATCGTTCAGTCAGAATACATGGCAATTCAAGGGTACAGGTCAAGTAGGGTGACCATCGAAAGGTGGCAAATTCAACTTTCCAACAATGTATTGGTTGATCAGCAAAAACGCAGGCCGGAGCCGGCAGACAAGGGCAAAGTTCCACGACTTGGGTATGCGTGTGTGAAAAGTGCCGTGACAAGTGGCAAGTGGTTGAAAATAAAACTTCAATGTGAGATGTTTATATTACATTTTGTATCCCTGTGACACAATAGCCTATGTCCATGCCTATACAATAGCATAAAGAAAGGGAATATTGCAAGCATTCCCCATGGCAACGGAATTCAGAGTAAACAAATAGGTACCATGCATCATCTGGATCTGATGATGACTAATATGGGTATATCCCAGCTATATTGAGTTTCTCATAGTGGGGAATCTTGGGATATAGCCTAAGAGCTTACCCCAGCAATTGTAAAAAAGGGATATGGCATGAACTCAGATGGAATCTCCTGAATTATGGTAATATTAATGCAGACCTGACAGACACTGGCTCAGTGCCCCATGACACTCCAATATGAATTTGTTATAACACAGGGATGCCTATATTCAAAGATGCATTTAATTCACTAAACAGACCAAGCTAATACAATCACTGAATTATGGCTTTAGCCTTTCCGAGGCGCCAAAAGGAATACCCTACAGCAGGTCAATATATACAATACCGGTATTTTGCCTAAATTAACTTGCCAACTTTTTCTCCAACATTGCACACACAAAGGCATAAGTAGGCCCAACAACACTTTCAAGGCAGTCATTTTGGTGCAATCTGGGGCAGACACACCTGTCAGGTGCCTGTGTCAGCCAGTCGTATCACAATGTCACGGGATGTGTTTATGTGTGTTATTGTGCTCTTTTACATTGTTCATGATCATGACGTCCTATTTCACGCTATAAAGTCCGATTATGATGACTAATATCAACCCTATACGGGATGGCAATATTACTTTAGCCAGCTGGAATGTTAAATACTCCCGTTAAACGATCGAACGTTTTCTCTCACTTGAAATCGCTGTCTGCTGATATTTTGTTTCTCCAAGAAACTCATATTAAACACTGTGACGCGCACAAGCTGAGGTGCGGTTGGGATGGGCCAGGTCTATCAATCCACTTTCTCATCAAAGGTGCGAGGCGTGGCTATACTAATGCGCAAAAATATCCCATTCCAACATATATCTACCATAGCCGATCCCAACGGCCGCTATTTGATTGTCACTGGCAATATGTTATCATTTCATGTTACCCTCTTAAATGTATACGCCCCAAACTTTGACGACCCTAGTTTTTTTCGAAGTGTTTTTAACCTATTACCTAACTTGTCAACTACACATCTAATAGTGGGTGGAGATTTTAATTGCATTCTGGACCCATTTATGGACAGGCACTCTTCTCGCCCAGCCACTCCTCTTAACTCCACTACAGTATTAAACAACTTGTTTAAATCACTGAATCTAGTAGACATCTGGAGACTACAGCACCCCACAGACAGAGATTTCTCCTTTTTTTCACAAGTACATAAATCATATACAAGGATAGACTATTTCATAACGGATTCCAAATTAGCATCCAATATTATCTCCTCCAAATATCACAATATTTTAATCTCAGACCACTGCCCAGTTACAGTGTCGATTGATTTTGGAGTGAGAAAATCACAGTATAACTGGCGTTTCAATCCGACTCTGATGTTCAGTTCTGTCAACGATTTTCTACCATTGTCAAAGAATATATCTGTTTAAATGACACTAAAGATGTATCTGACTCAGTCCTGTGGGAGACATTTAAAGCTGTTATACGTGGACATGTAATATCATATGAGTCTGCAATAAAAATAAATAGCACAAAAAGATGATTAGAAATAGAAACTTTGCTCCCTATTCTTGAAAATACATATGGAGATGCTCCATCCTCTCCTGCTTTAAGTAATATTATGAAACTCAAGTATGAATACACTATCCTTTCTAGTCAAATAAGTGTAATGTTATTAAAATTAAAGCACAAACAATTTGAGTTAGCAGATAAACCAAGCTCATTATTGGCACGTCAGCTGAGAGGTACCCAGGCCAAAAGAGCTATTCATAAGATAAAATCAAGCTCTGGGTCCCTCATTACCAGCCCAGAGGAAATTAACAAATGTTTTAAGGACTTTTATGAGAAGCTCTACACCTCACAGCACTGCCAGCCAATCAGACATTAGCAGTTTCCTTTGCTCTCTACCACTCCCAAAACTGAGCGAAACCGCATGTAATACACTGAATGCAGAAATATCATTGCAGGAAGTGTTTACAGCAATCAAAGGCTTCCCTAACCCTTTTCCCGCCAATCACGTCGTACGACGGGTTTCAAGTTCATGCGAATTCTGCCAATAACGGCGTACGACGCAACATCACATAACTGGGATCTGTTTGCTCCACTCTCATCGCCCAACGGTACGAGGAGACTGACGTGAGTTTCAGCGTTTTTCTTTATCATTTTCGATACAAACTGCTCTGATCTATATATCACCCATACTACATAAATCATTTAACGTCGGTCACGGAATTATAAACGACCCCCCCCCCCCCCCCTCCGTTCACCCGCGGATGATCAGTCATAACGTTTAGGACCATGTACAGTTGACATTTTTTATATAACGTTGATCGGTATCAAACGCCATTTGATAATCTAATATATGCATTTATGTCTATATCTCACGTTCTAGGAAATACTGCAGAAAACTATAAAAACATATCTATACTCTAGACGGTATTTTCGTATGAATGTGTGAATGAAAAAGTAAAGCGTTCCTACATCCTGAACGATATATAATCGATGTTGAATGGGCCATAGTAATGTCAATTTAGCAATACAATTAAAAAAGTTATAGCCCTGCAAAGAAGGTGAACATCTCCATAGACTTAAAGTACTGGCAGAGAATGGTTTAGGATGATCAAAGTGGTGGCAGAGAATGGTAAAGCTGCCGGCCCTGATGGTTTTTCTATAGAATTCTATAAAGAATATGTTGCAGATGTTGCTCCCTTAATGTTGCGGATGTTTAAACATTCCATACAAACTGAATGCCTACCTGATTCTCTCTACACAGCTAATATATCTTTAATTTTGAAAAAAGGTAAAGAGGAAACTGACCCCTCCTCGTACCGCCCTATTGCCCTCCTTGGAAACAGCTTAAAGGTGTTCACCTCTAGCTAACAGGCTTAATAAATGTATAATGGCCATAATTCATCCTGATCAAACCAGCTTCATTCCCGGGAGGTTTTCTTTTTTCAATGTTCGGCGACTACTGAACATCACATAATATGGCAAATATAAAAAAGATATAAACAGAGCTATCCTGGCCCTTGATGCACAAAAAGCTTTCGACCAAGTTGAGTGGAACTATATTCAGTCTGTGATAGAAGAGTTTGGTTTGGGCAGGGACTTTGCTTCGTGGGTTGCAATGCTATACTCTCACCCCACTGTATCAGTCCTGACCAACTGCAATAAATCACCACCCTTTGCCCTTCACCGTAGTACACGCCAAGGCTGCCCATTATCTCCTTTACTCTTTGCCATTGCAATCAAACCCCTCGCCATTAGCATTAGAAACCACCCTTCCATTACACCTGTGAAACTAGGTGGAATTGAGCACTACATTTCTTTATATGCAGACGATGTGATTGTTTACCTGTCACACCCAGAATAATCTCTACCGCCTTTATTATACCTTATTGAAAGATTTGGAAGCTGCCCTTTAGAATTACAGATTAAATGTACTATCTTGGAGTTGTTATTCCTAAAAATTTAACTATGAACCAATGTTAGATACATTTAAATATAATGTAGAGAAATGGAGAATTCTCCCATTGTCTATGATAGGCCATATTAATCCAATAAAAATGGTCACTCTACCCAGATTTCTATATCTGTTCCAGAACCTGCCAATTCTTTTAACAAAAGCAGTTTTTAAGTCCCTTGACACTCTTATTATGCCTTTCATTTGGGGATACAAAACACACCGTATTTCAAAAAATCACCTGTGCAAGCCTACAAATATGGGAGGCCTTGCCTTACCCATGTTTCAACACTACTACTGGGCAGACTATGCAAGAGCTCTGGTCTACTGGCAGGACTCATACCCTGGTGAGACCACCACTACCACCCCTGCATGGCTGGTCTACTGGCAGGACTCATACCCTGGTGAGACCACCACTACCACCCCTGCATGGCTGGCCATAGAACAGAATGCTAGTAGTATCTCTCTCCCAGCACTTCTCTTTGCAACAAAAAGATCCCTTGGGGCCGCTATAAGAGACAACTTTATGATAAAGAACTCGTTGAAAATATGGTACCAGATCAGAAAAGTCTTTAAATAACCAGAGACGTCGGTCTGTACGCCCATCTGTCATAACCATGCTTGCCCCCCTTCACAATCAGACCACATTTTTTTCAAATGGAAGGAAAAAGGAATAGTCTCTATAGAAAACCTTTACATAGATGGTCATTTTGCCTCATTTTCCCGACTCCAGCATAAATATGAGCTCCCCCCCACTAATTTCTTTCGATATTTACAAATTAAGAACTATGTTCGTTTAAATATTCCAAATTTTTAAACGTATATACACCAATTGCTGTGATATACTCCCTCATGACTACAGAGCCCAATACCAAACGCCTGATATCCAAGTTTGTAGACTCATTTACAGAACACTATATTCCATCTACACAATGCTTGAGGAGGTCCTGGGAGAGAGATATCCAGGTGGACATTCCAATAGACACCTGGGATGAGGGCCTCCGCAGTATCCACTCTTCTATTAATACCATCAGTTAATTCAATTTAAGGTGATGCATAGACATCATTATTCTTGTACAAGATTGCACTCAATATACCCCTCAGTCTCACCACTCTGTACCAGATGTAAATCTGCTGAGGGCTCACTGGGTCACCTCTTCTGGTTTTGCCTGAAGCTCCATAGGTTCTGGAGTGAGGTGTTCCAATGCTACTCAAACATCTACACCCATGACTTTCCCCCAGACCTTTGGCTGGTCACATAATATGACAACACTCAATTACTCTGAAGATACAGACTATACAGTATGGCATGGTATTTGCAAAGAAATGCATTTTAATGCTGTGGAACAAAGAAACAGTACCACTTTTCCAAACCTGGTTGACAGAACTCATTAACATGCTACACATGGAGAGAATACGCTATGAGAACGCAGGGCAACCCAGCAAATTTAAAGACATTTGGCAACCTTTTCTTGACTATCTATCTTAAAACTAACAAACGACTAGATACAATAATACTGTAGATATCTAAAACAATGTGAACTTATAGAGCACTATTTTTATTTTTTTGTGTTTTGTTTTTGCTATGTGATTGTTGTGTGATGTTTCTTCCCCCGGCTCATAGGCATCAACTAAAGGGACTCTTGATGACCTGATGGTATTTTGTACAAAGACTATAACTGGACTATGTGGACTGAATGTCTATTATAGATGTATATTCTCAATATCTGATTTGATATGTCTATGTCTAACACTGGTAAGAGACACGAAGGAGTGACTGGTTGTCTTGTTTTTATTTTATTTTTAGAATTTTTTTTGGGAGGGGGGAGGGTATATATATTTTTAAATTTTTGTCGCTGTGATGTCTTGATTTTGTCTGTCCTGTCTGCTTTGTTTGTATCTGTTAAATAAAAATGATATCAAGGGAAGAGAGACAGATGTCACAGCATGGTAAATCAGATCTAGCAATGTTTTAGTAAAAGAAACACACCATGTTACTTTTATTTTTTATGTATTATACAGTGTACATAATTATTCATTCTGTGTTGTAGTTCTGTTTGTTCTGGTTGACTCGTCATAAGCTCTCCTTTTTGCACGCTGCCACTCACACAGCTGTGTGTTATATGGTATAGCCATAAGTAATACATAAGTAAGTAATACGAAAAGCTACAATATGTAGGTTTTACAAATAAGTATATAAATTGATAGTACTTTATTCACGTTTTCTGACGAGGCCGTGTTGGTAAGGGAGATGGGAGCAATAGAAACTCTATCTCTTACCCTTTGTGGAGCTGATGGAAATTCTATTTGATTCAAATGCATAATGCAATTAATATAAAATGAGCGGTAGGGCCAATTTCAGGTCATCAGAAAAGAGACATGTCCCCACCGTCCCTGCCGTAGATTGCGCCCTAAAGCACAAATACATACATACATGTCCCTTACCTACTCTACTAGTTACGCTGCTGGCCAGACCATACTGTCACCTGTACATTGTATATTACTATTGCACTTTACTGTTACATTTGCACTGTGGTTAGAAGCCAAACTTATTTCCGTTGTACTGTACTTGAATAATGACAATAAATCGAATCTAATCGAATCGAATCGAATCGAATCGAATCGAATCGAATCGAATCGAATCGAATCGAATCGAATCGAATCGAATCGAATCGAATCTAATCTAATCTAATCTAATCTAATCTAATCTAATCTAATTTAATATAATATAATCAAATATAATCTAATATGATCAAATATAATCGAACCGGTCCAAGATCGGTCATTCTAGGAAAATACTTCTTTCTGTCCCACCAGGTGGTCCGTACAATACACTAATACAGACTGTAATGTCTGATTAACCACCACCCTGTACCGTTCAAAACACTGTTTGAAAACCCAAGACAAGTGTGTTAGTATGGTGGAACCAGTTGAAACGTCCTCAAAGTGTAAAACCCCAAATTGCCGTTGAGGAAGGCAGACGAAAAAATATGCTCAAATCAACTGAAGTGAGTTCAGTTCCGATTGGACACAGGTCTGTGATCGTCGGACAGTTCGACGTTGATGGCAAAGGCCTTTGTTGTCAGTGAGAGAGAGAGAGAGAGAGAGAGAGAGAGAGAGAGAGAGAGAGAGAGAGAGAGCGATCAGCCACTGCCAATGGAAATGAGAGTGTCAGAGATGGACTTGAAGAAGCCTGAAACGCTCTGCCAATTCTCCATGATCGTTAACTCATTGACAATCTTGTCAGCAAATTATGCATAGTCTGCATCAGGTCTCCAAGCAATTTCCTCGTGAACCATCAAGTTGTTTACCCCCGCCAGAGTGTGTGTCGCTAAACAGCAATTAAAACATCATAGGATGAAATATAAAGATATCTATGCCTATGCGGATAGATAGAGGTTATTGTGTACCATCCATTGGTTTTATATGCATTCATATTTTTATGAGTTTGAGGCAGGTGAGATCTATACCAGGGTTGGGAAGGTTACATAACAAACATTTTAAACCGCTACAGGTTACTGATTGCCAATTACCATCTGCATCATAATCCACTGGATTATGCCAACTCAGTAATGTAATCTGATTACATACAGTTACTTTCGGATTACTCCATCTTCAAAATCCAGTGTGAAGCTAGACGGACAATTTAATCCCACTGGATTTTTGGTGTTGAACTTATTGTAATTTAATGTATGTGATTGTCATCAACAACCATGATAATTCATCATTTGAAATTGATAATACTCTATCTCACAACCCAACATTTTAGCCGTCTTCTACAGTGACTATACGGCATACAATTACCATTTTCCTTGTTTGGAATCAGATTACTGTAATCCAGTTCTATTTCATTATGGCTTCCGCTCAGCATCATTCTGCACGCACTTCACTTCGTGCACGAGCACTGAATAAAAATTCCACAATGTACCTTTACATCCCAACATTCGTCTGGCCACACCCCTATCCGCTTACCTTCATAAGCAGGTGTGTGGTCACCTACTCGCCTCCTTCTTCACTTTCACCACAAGGAAGTGCCTTCGGTAGATCCCCACTTGACGAGGTTGTTAGTAGAAGAAAGTTGGAAAACAAAAGAACAGGAAGATACGTTGACATCATATCTTTATTTTCTCTCTCACTATTTTCGAGAAAATACGGCGATATTGTCTTCGTCACTGGAGTGTCTGGAAGATGATGATCATTCTGACCTTCAACGGCTTTTTCGTATTAGGAGCTCACGCCGCTGACATGCTCCCCAACTACAGTCCTCCTTGCTGCGGCTGGATGGGTTTGGCCCTCCGGCCCTCCGGCCATACAGCTGGACTGTGGGAAGCACCGACTGTTGTGAGAAAGCGGTTGCTTCCAGGGTGGGGTAAGTACTGTTTTGCTTGCAAGCTCTGGTTGTTGTTGATGCTGTGGGGGTTAGCTGACAATTTTACGAAACGCCGACTCCAGACTGGGGTCCTCTGCTCGGCTTCTTAAACGGCAGACGGAGGATCTTGGTCTGACGCCCATGATGGTCAATCTAGTGGGCCGTGACCAGGACCTGGGAAAAACCCAGGATTCTCTGGACGAGCGGATGCTTCTCTGTCCCGTGCAGGCCCCATCTTTTACATAAAAGTGAAAGTACACCCTAACGAGGAAATGTGGGCATAGGATCTTCTTTATCGGGAGTTCCATGCTCAAAGTCGGCTGCAGCCCGAATGGGAATCGTGCTGGCTCCGCTGTATGTCTGGTTAAATCACAGTTGAAAACTGTGTTTGACATTTCTTTTTCTCTTCCCTCTTAGGATGGGGAGGGACTTGGACAGCGGCCTGTCTGAAGTGTGGCTTGTTATGTCGTTGTGTACAGTTCAGGTGATAGCTGCTTTGCTGGCGTGCTAGTTTGTGGCCTACTGTGTTAGCCAGTCAGCTGTTAGCTGCGGCGCTAGCTCGCTGTGTTTACCAGGCTAGTAAACGTTAGCTTGTTGCTATCAGTCGGACGGCTGTTAGCTTAATGCTACACTGTTGAAACGATACTGTGACTATAACATGCCTTAAAACACTCTGACTACGACGTCATCTTTGACAGAGGATGTTAGTCGACCCTACACCCGGTTGCCAGTGCCAGCGAGGACTTCGTCAACATGGAGAACGGCGGCTGGGTGGCGTCGCGGACATACCCTTGTCACCGGCGCAGGAGGTGCTGGGTTCAACTCGGTGTCCCGTTAACCAGTGTTGCTGTTCTTTCGGCCGGCGTTCTGGGTGAAGGTAGGAGTCCTCCGGACTTTAAACTCTTCTTCTTTTCTTCCCTTATAAATGTTTTGTAATAACGATGTTTCCAAAACATGTGTTGCTGCAATACATTGAGGATACGACGCGTGTTGTGTGTGAATTGTCTTGTCACTGGTATAGCTTCTCTCTGTAGTAAATCTGCGTTGTTTTTTACGTGTGTAAAAATGAACTGGTTTGGTTGTGATGAGAACATGTGTGTTCATGTAACGTTGTACTTGTACCGTGGGTGAACTCACAACTAAGAGGGTTATTAAACCTGTAAAGCTATGCTTAGTGACATGTGATTGAGGAATGATTTTTTTTTCTCAGCCTGTGATGACAATGAACAGTATGTTCACACATTAACAGAGGTGCCTGTTCGCCTTGGTCGTATCAAGGGTAAGATGGGAGGGGTGTCCCCCCGGTTCCCTGGGGCTTCCCCCCATCCTCTCAGATATGTTTGGTTACAATATATTGTGTCACTGTGTTTGTGGGGATACAATGTAACCCTCAGCTTAATTGCTGGGGTTGTGCTTTCTGCTTGAGAAACTATTTTTTCCTAGAGAAAAGGTTGTTGGTCACTTATCATATGTGCTTAGCAAGGCCTGTGGCCAATACATAATCAAGGACTTCTGTCTTCTCTCGTTATGAAAAACGGCGTTCCTCTGTAGCAAGAGTGTACTTTTGCCATTTTTTGTTGTGATGAAGGGTTGTGTGTGTCTTGTGATCTACAACTGGGTTAGGTTTGGCCCACAGAAGCACATGTGTAAGTCTGGACCGGGGCTCTTAAAGGGGCCCTCTCTGTTCTGTGTTTTTTCCTTAGTAAAACTCAGGTAGCAGGTTAGCGCATGAGCTATGTGAGGCTGGTAGATGCTTCATGTAGCAGGCTATGACTGTGTCATGCTCTATTTGTCATTACTTCGTATCATGGGTAAGGGGTCGTAAAGGGGTGAACTGGTAATCCTTTCCTCCCCTTTTTCTGTTGGTCAGGGGTTAAAACCACCTGTCCTTCAAGGTTCCTGTCACGTTGCTGTTCGGCACGTTACAGGGTAAGGGGGGGGGGGGGGGGGATGGAGTTTCCTGGTCCCACGCCCTGGAAGATTGGGCGTGTGCACTGCGGAAATTCCCCCGCCATAGAGTATGTCACTGAGCGCGTCTCTAGTGGTATGACTTCCGTGGGTTGTTCAGGTCCATGTTATGGATCTGTTTCAGGGAGTTGTCAGAGCTCCTCCTCACGAAGCTCCTCCTCAGAGAGAAGTGCCTTCTGTGAGTTCGGACTCTCCTTCCCAGTGAGGGAGCCTCCTCAGAGTTCAGAGCCTCCTCCTCAGATTGTCAAGGTGAGTAGAACTTCAAAAAAGGAGTTCTGCTCTATTGTGTGTGTATTCGATTCAATTCGATTATTGAGTGTGTATTGGTTTAGTGCCTCCTCCTCAGAGAGCCCTAACCCAAGTGTTACATAGATCAATGTTGCAATATATTCTTTTCAATCTGTACAGCTCGCGTGGAAAGTCTCTCTCGGGATTTCCGTCTCCTCCCTGTGGCGAGGGTGGCGGGATGTAAAAATGTAAACAATTTTTATTCTCAGCTGCGTCACGTGGGATTCATGTCAGTCTGTGTTTTTTTCTTTTTTAAATAAAAATAGGAAGGAACATAAAGCACGACGGCTCCGTGTCGTTCTCCCAGACGACTTGGAGGAACAATGTCTGGTGTCTTGCTAGACTATCCATTGATGTGTTTGGGTCTCGACGCGTACATAGTGCTGGCTCGGGGTGTTCTGTTAAGAATCACGCAGGGGCTAAGTGCGCCTTGGTTGCTCGTTATTAAAACAGCGTTTTTATAGGGCAACTGGGATGGAGTTTTGTCTCTTCCGAGCGCCAGTTTACTAGGTTGTCTCGATGAATTCTCGTTCATATCTGGGGGTTGTTAACGGAATAGATCAGAACATAGGTAGAGGGGTCTCACGCCCTTGGGGTGGGCCACAGAGCGCGGTACAAATGGGACCGTCTGGGTGGTGCCCTCTTTTCATGTTTTAGATCGACACGCATACCTACCCCCTCTTCTGGAGTGGGCATGTCGGCGTGGTTAGGGCACAGGACTGGTTCTGGTCACGCTGGTCCAGGTCAGTTAACCCGTTGTCCGCCGGGGATGCGGATCTGCTGTTCTGGTACCCTGAGGGACTTGTGCTTTTTTCGGCGGGAAAAATGCCGGGTCGGCCCGGGTGTCACAGGGTTAGGCGTTATGGAGACCCTTTGTTGGGTACACGTTGTACCTGGCACTATCCTAAGGGACTGGTTCTCCTTTCTTTCGCTCCTCTCTCACGCATGGCGAAGAGGGGGCTGTTGGGGTGGTCTTCTGGACCTCCTCTGGTAACCCTGTGTGCTTCCCGAGCCGCCGGGCCCGGTCCGAAGTAATGTTTCGTTGTAACCGTAGGCCTGGGATAACCCTTTTTTGGAAACTGAAACACTTGTACTGCGGTATAGCTGGTGTATACCCGCAGGTGTGTTTTGGAGTTTTTTTTGAGGGGTTATAGGAACGACCACCGTCTGTGTACCGAGAGGGTGGTTGATTCCCTGGTGTGTTGGAGCAGAGTCAACTCCCGGGTTACCCGGTTGAGTGTGCCCCTGCACGTTCATGACGTCTGCCAATCGTGTCAGCCTTCTCTGCCTCGACCCCTCTGGGTGGGTTTTTTTTAATGGAGGCTTTGTCATGGTGCTCAACAACGCCAGCATACGCCCCTTCCGCCAGGGGGGCTGTTTTCAGTTGACTCCTTTGGCGCCTGTCTCGTCCGCAGTGCTCCAGGCTCAGGTCTACAGCCTGCTGCCTGGGTTCCCCGGTGCGCTGCCTGCTTCCGTTGGTTAAACTTTTTGAGTGCTTTACGGCCATGCTGACTGCCTGTTCTGCAGGGTCAGTGTGCCAGGCGGTGTACTATTGGGGGGTAAGGGCCCGCTCTTGGAGGGGCTCTATCCGAATACGCTGGCGATGTGGGGGGCGGTGTCACTAAGTGACCGCCTGGTGGGGTCCTGATGCCTGGAGTCATTGACCTCCCCGGGCCCCCTTTTTCCAGGGGATCCAGTCCCTTCAGTGGGTCTGGGTCTTCCTTTGCGCTCCGCTGCTACGGCCTTGCCACGGGGTTGGGTTTACTCTTGACCCCGTGATTCTGGGGTCAGTAACGAGGGTTGTTCCTTCCGTTCGTTCCCTGGTGGCATGTGGGTTGTGCGTGTGCGTAGTCGTGGGGTCAAGCCACGGTCTGCTCACCCTGTGCGTTGAGTTGCTTGAGTTCCTCTTCGCACGGTCGGATCCGTCTCCCTCCCGTAAGCCTCCAATAGGGAGGGTATCCTCCATTAGGGAGGGTCGGGGGGCTCGGTCCTCCCCGGTCTGATGGATGTGGGGGGCCTCAGCGGGGTACATTTGCTCGTGCACAAAGTGAAGTGCGTGCAGAATGATGCTGAGCGTCACCATAATTCATAGAACTTGGTTATATACATAACCTTACGTTTCATGTAACTCCCAACATATATATTGGTAACTAAAGGCTATTAGTCAGGAAGACAGTGATGTCGACGCTGTGTGCAGTATTGATTGTGCCACCTAGAATAAGTTGCCATAACAGGAGAATATTGATCAGAGTCATTGATGGTATACAGTATATATCGCTGCCCCGTGGCCAAATTCAATTGTATTGACGAGAGCGTGTGAGAGTATCAAGTGCATGCATATACAATGCTGTGTGTGGGAGGGACAGAAGGATGCAATATCGCTGATTTATCATGTTAACTTACACCCACACGAGTCTAGACATGCTGTAGAAAACTGCTGGCTTAAGAGACTATAGCATTTGTTGGAAGAAGAAGAAACCCAACTGTTTGTAGAACTGAGAAAAGCAACTGCATATGATATTCATCCAATTCTCTTTTGTCTGATGTGCAGGTTTGCTGGAGGGGGAGAAAATAATCCCACATTTAAACTAAAAACCATGGAGAGAAAAAATGCCCAGACTGTAATATTTACAACAGCGTCACAGTGCTTGTGGACGGAAGGACGGATGGATGGATGGGTCGATGGATGGATGGATGGATGGATGGATGGATGGATGGATGGATGGATGGAGGATGGATGGATGGATGGATGGATGGATGGATGAGGATGGATGGATGGATGGATGGATGGATGGATGGATGGATGGATGGATGGATGGATGGATGGATGGATGGATGGATGGATGGATGGATGGATGGATGGATGGATGGATGGATGGATGGATGGATGGATGGATGGATGGATGGATGGATGGATGGATGGATGGATTTTTTGGGGGAGCAGTAACCAAAGGGTAGATTAGTTAATCTTGTTGTGGATGGTCTCTTCTTTCACTCAGATTAATTCCAGGAAACAAGAGCAGATTTGAAATCCATCCAAATCTAATTAAAAACACGAGATGGCAAAGAACGGTGTTGTTGTTCTTTTTAGTTTATTTTGACAGGTTGATTGCGGGGGGATGAGAGGCATTGTTGAGGGGAGGGGCCTACTGTAACATTTCACAGGAGACTCCATGCAGTGTTGCTCTTTAGATTGGAGGGGGGGGGGGGGGGGGTGGGGGGGTATGTGCCTTTTGTTGTTACTGGAGACAGATAGGCATGCCTGGTAAATGTGGAAATGTGTCAAAACTCAGGAGGAAGCAGGGAACATTCTAGAGGTAAATTTGGCCTACTTGGGGCATCATTATGATAGCTATTGTGTGACTGTCAGTAACTTCACAGGCGTTGGTCTCTCTCTCTGTGCCGTAGTTATCCAGGATGATATTCTACCCGCTATGTCTCCTGTATATGATTCCCAGAAGTAAAAAGTCACTATGCGGTGCTCACTTACCTACAGCATTTCCCTCTGAATCCACTTTTTTAAAACAGCAGCCTGTATCGACTTTGTGTATTTTTTTGTGTTTTATTTTTTGGCAAGAATCCTCTTACAAGACAAACAGTTTGCGTAGCCCCTGAAGATAACCACCACTGAACCACAATCGGCTAAATAACTGGACATGAAACCACAAGGCGATAACCGGGAGCTGCTGGCTTCCTGTGGACAGGACTTCACGTGCTGTCTGACCACAGGAGGAAAGAGAGAGAAAAAAAAAGAAAGAAGAGAGAACAAAATCAATATTTTGCTGCAGGCCTTGGAGACTCTAAGGGCTTGCTTAACGCCCTAACAAATGCTTTAGAATGCTGTCTGTCCGTAAACCTATCGGATCACGGCAATCTCCAACTCTGCCCGGTGACAGGCCCTCCCCGGCCCCCTCTCTCTCCCTCTCTCCTCTCTCTCTCACACTTCCCTGTCTGGCCCCTGCAGTCCCGGCCGGGCATCCCTTGTCCCAGCGGCCTCCCCAGCCCCCTGCAGCAGCTAGTGGTGCTGTTAGCATTGTTAACGGTCTCAGGCCCCGGGCAGGCAGATGGAGAGGCTGCTACCTCCGTTCCGCTATCAGGACAGGCCAGACACTGGGCCCTGAGACTGGCTGAACAAAATAGGAGGAATGACGCCCCAGTGGGGAGAAAGGGGTGAGAGAGGTTTTTTGGGGGGGGGGGTAGAGAGGGGTTGAGGGATGAGGGAGGGAGGAGAGGGAGAGAGAGGCAAGGAAGGAGAGAGAGAGAGAGAGAGAGAGAGAGAGAGAGAGAGAGAGAGAGAGAGAGAGAGAGAGAGAGAGAGAGGAGAGAGAGCAGGGAGGTGAAGGGGCGAGGGGGAGAGGAAAGAGAGAGAGGCGAGCAGGCCTCCCCTCCTCCCTGAATACATTCAGCAATCTTTTGTACGAGGTGTAAGAGAGGAGTGTGGCTGCTGTCTGTGGCAGAGGCCTATATTCTCAGCAGCCTGTGGAGAAGAAGAGAGGAGGTGTTATAAGGGGGGGGGGGTACACACACACACACACAGACACACACACTACCCACCCCCCGCTGCCCCCAGCACCCGCCTGGTGATGAATGGTGGCACTTGCTGAAAGTGAGGCTGCTGGCGAGCCTTGGCTCAGAGTTGGAGGCAGGGGAGACTGCTTGGAAGATCAGGGGGACAGACTCAGCAAACGGCTGCCCTTCACTCGGCCATGCATTCCACCAAGCAGCCAGGCCTACCGCTGGCGGGCAACGCAGCCAGTGAGAAAGAATGGGAGGGAGGGAGACGGCGAACAGACCCTGGAACTCAAACTTGCGCCCGAGCAGCGAGACCGTCACTCCCCAGACCGTAAAAAGACGTTTAGTATCGTAATCAAACACACCAGAGGCAGTCTCTTAGTTTTAGCTGTCTGTGTGGGGGATTTCTGGCAGTGAAAAAGCACAACACTTGTGATAAATAGCAGCTGTTACCATATGACTGCGTGTGCAGTGACTGACGAAGCCTGTGTTCCGCTAACCGGCGTATGTCTTGCAGGACAACTTGTCTTCATTGTTGAGCCTGATCTCACCTCCATAAATAACTTATTGCGGTTTGGAACGTCAAGCGGTGATAGATTCAGTTTTAACCGCAAGCTTGAAAATGCTAATTGCTCACACAAATATATATGGGCTGTTTGCTGACTAAAACACAAAAATTTTGTTCCGCACAAGTCGGGTGTAGACATGTTCATTACTGTAAAGAAATTTCACAGCCATGTGCAGAAACTCTCATGTCAAACGGCATTGTCTCCCATTCATCTCTCTTATGATTGGCCTCACTACCCCTCTACTATTACTCTCTTTTCACACACACACAACACACACACACACACACACACACACACACACAACACACACACACACACACACACACACACACACACACACACACACACACACACACACACACACACACACACACACACACACACACACACACACACACACACACACACACACCACACACACACACACAAACCAACAC
>NC_140167.1:43504670-43509670 GCF_963971535.1 Notolepis coatsorum
GTGAACTGCACGGAAAATGTGTTTTACAAACCATTAAGCTCACAAATGTATTCACGCAAATAAAATCAGCCTTCTGTAATTGAGCATTATTTCAGTGCATTAGGAACAGCACATTTAACTCAGCTATAATTTTAGGCTTTGAATTTGAGCTTGGATGAGAAAGCACTTTAAACAGGGGTGTTTGCACGTGGATACGGGACATGACAAATCTGCACGGTGGAAGTGAATGAATAATGCTCTCGCCTCCCTCAATATCAACCGCTGAAGTGCCCTTGAGCAAGGCACTTAACCCCAACTGCTCCAGTGGAGCAGCTCAGTGGCCAACGGTGTCAGACTGTGGTTGTAGCTGCTGGGGAAGCTCCCAGGTGTGAATGGAACTGTGTGAATGTGAAGCAGGGCGTTGCTGAAAAAGAGCATCCATGCTCAGCGAACCTACATGGGTAAATAAAGGTAAAATAAAAGAGATAAAACGGAAAAGGATGGTATTCTACTGTATGTGGCAGTGAGCTGATCATTTAACTCTAACTGCTGGCTGTAGTTAAAGGGGAACTTTAACTCATACATTTAATTCATACATGTTATTCCTCTGGTCTAAGACAGTACACAAATATTAGTGAAAATGAGCAACTCTCTCCCAAATCCAAAAACTAGAGTGTTGAAACTCAAACTTGTGATGTCACCAAGCATAGTCTGAAGCTGCTCCATAGACAATGATTTGGGAAATATATGACACTGAGAGCACCCAGGGAATGTTCTGAGTTTATAACTACATATTGTGTTTCACAACTGAGACCACTACTATAGAATAAAGCTAATTTTGTTCAAAACAAAAATAACCAAAAAACATTATGTCAAAATCTGTCTCAGCTCCAGACTATATACTTAATGACATCACACATGTGATTCTTACATCTCTGGTTTCTGGCTTTGGGGAGAGAGTAGCTCATGTTCACAAATATTGATTGAACTGTCTCAGGCCATGGAAATAACACAATACAATTTTCACCATTTTCATTTGACCTCCTAAATCTGATTGATTGATTGATTGATTGAAAAGTTTATTAACAGATTGCAGAATGGGTACAGTACAGTACAGCTCAATACACACAATTGTTAAGGGGATGCAGACCAGAGAAAGACTTTCGTCTTGTTTACATCAGGGTCCCCCATTTTCAATTCATCAGGTTTATTCAAGGATAACTCTTTTCTGCAGGTTCACAGAGCCTTCTGGTTGGGGTTAGAGGTGGACTGATGTCATCGACCAGATTAGTCAGACTCCTCTCATAACAGTCTGTCTGTGTCCAAAAACACGCTCTTTTGGCAGACCTTTTCATATGTTTCTTTCCAGTGTTTACATAACATATTGTAAACAAAGCTTTTTTTACCCTCAGCAAGAACGTGAAACCCATGTTTAGGGTTTAAATAAGTTACAAAGTAAATAAAATAAGTGGAAAATGGGGGACGTTGTAGTTCAATCATACATCTTGTAAACAACCCTCAACTTATTCAGTGTTGTAGTTTTTGAGTATGTATATTTTCATCTGTAGCGTTGTATCTGTTATATACATGTCACCTTTTTATACCAGCCTGAATATATGTGTCTTTGCACACTATTTGTGTCTATACTTCTGTTGCATAACTGTGTATATAACTGTTACTATATAACCCTGTACACACTGTTGCATTTTATACCTGTGTAGATAGAATACGTATATATATATATATATATATATATTATATATATATATATATATATATATATATATATATATATATATATATATATATATATATATATATTATATATATATATATATATATATATATATATATATATATATATATATATATATATATATATATATATATATATATATATATATAGTATATATATTCTTTATAGTGCAAGTTGGCTTATGTTCATATTTACATTTTTATTTGTGTATATTTGAACCTTTTTGCTTTTATATTTTTATAAATGTGTATCTCTTGCTGCCCTGCTCTGTTGTAACAGTAATTTTCCCATGAGGAAAATAAATATATCGTGTTATCTTATCCTATCTTGTCGCATCTTATCTTATCTAATCGTATTTGATCTTATGAATGAATGAATGAATAATGAATGAATGAATGAATGAATGAATGAATGAATGAATGAATGAATGAATGAATGAATGAATGAATGAATGAATGAATGAATGAATGAATGAATAGTTTATTTTCGGTCTTTGTTTACAACAAATCAAAAACACACTTGTGAGGACTTACAAAAAGAAAAAAAATCACAAATGTACATTATTCAAAGTAAGCTCACACATAAAATCCAAACTCAATAACCGAAAAAAGGAATAGGCTGAAGCACATCCTTATGTTTTGCCTATCCTTTACAATTCTTAAACACAAAATATATTGTAATACATTATTTTTTTTTAATATGCTGCAAGATGAGACTTTTTGGAGAAAAAAACAAATGTTTGATGTTTTACTCAAAACTGTACTCCTGAATTATTTTACTTTTTAAGGCTTCTTTAAATCTCCCCTGAGAAGTACACAACTTCAACCCGTCACTAAGGCTATTCCATAGTTGAAATCCCAACATTGAAACAAATTGTTTTACATGTTTTAAGAATACCCTCTTAAATTATACTTCCCTTCGCTTGGTTTAAATAGACATTGAATACAAACATATTAACCAATGATGAGTGACACCTCTTATTCCATACCGTTATATTTTTTGTAAAAGCAGGGAATGATCAATTGTGTCAAAGGCTTTATGTAAGTCAATAAATACAACTATTGAGGGTTGTTTTTCATTAATTGCTGTTGACAAAATCTATCACTGCTAAAGATGTTGATCTATTGCTCTTAAAACCATATTGATGGTCACTCAATAACCCATATTTTTCAATAAAGCCATCAAGTCTATTTACAAAAAAAAATGTAGTATCTTTGAGCACGTTTTATGTTAAAACAAGAAGTTATCACGTTATAACATGAAACTTTTATGTTAAAACAAGAAGTTATCACGTTATAACGTGATACAGATATTATTTTTCTGTTTCTGGTGTGGCAGCAATACGCAAGTATGTATGTCACCACTTTTAAAAATCTGGTCTGGTCTGGTCTGGTCTGGTCTGGTCTGGTCTGGTCTGGTCTGGTCTGGTCTGGTCTGGTCTGGCCTTGTCTTGTCTTGTCTTGTCTTGTCTTGTCTTGTCTTGTCTTGTCTTGTCTTGTCTTGTCTTGTCTTGTCTTGTCTTGTCTTGTCTTATTGTGTCTTGTCTTGTCTTATCTTATCTTATTGTAGAAGGGTGGATTATCCCTGCTTATGGGAGTAGTAGTACACAGCCACCTGGTAGCAGGATACTATAGAGTTGGATCTATATGTACCCCTGTCTTTGGCCCGGAACGTCGTTCTGGAGGGTGTGCAGCAGGAGTGGATGGGGCCCAGGATTTACTAACCTGGGAATGGTACTCTGGTCTCCCTCGCCTTCCAAGGCGGTCAGCAGTAGCTCCCCACACACTCTCACTTCCCCCAGTACCTCAGACAGCCCTCCCACACCCGGTGACTGTCAGTTCAATAGTGTTATTGGGCTTCCCTTTAAGCAGTACCCTTCCTTGATCACCTGTATAGACCCTTTAATTAATATGCTGTGAATGGGGTGGAAGGGTTAAATAGTTATACCAGTCACAAGTATTTACCCAGGGGTTAGGTTAGCATATGTAGAAGAAACAGACACACACACAGTGCTCCCAATTACGTCTACTTTATGTAAAGCCTGATCAGTTTATCAGTTACAAGTTGTTTCTCAGATTATCCATAAAACGGCACCGGGTGCTCTCACTGGTAATGTAGGGGAACACTATTCCCATCATAGGCACCGCATGCTCAATACATTAGTAATAACCCTGCTTGTATTAGGGGAGACCCAGGCACAAAGTAGGTAGTTCATTGGGAATTCAAATAACAATACAATAATACAAAAATACAAAAGAAACCAGTTAAATGTGGGCCCACGTTACCAAATAAAACCTACACTAAAGCCGGCTTATATTGTTTGGGGTACCCCTTAGACACTGGTCGTTAGCGTTCGCTTGAATGGACATTGCTGTGGGCACACGAGGTACCGTTCGTACTTAGCCAAGATGGCGGACCCACTCTTATCACCTCTCGTCCAGGTGACAAGATGGCGTCGGGCGATCCCACGAGCACAGCCAGCGTCTGGGGCGAACAGCATGGGCAGTGGTGAACTGGAGGAGCGTGCTGTGGTGGCGACCTCTGCTGGTGGGAAGAGGCGTCCTCTGCGGCGTCGGGGAGACGTCCACTGCTGGCTGCTGTTTGATGCTGGCGCGCGAGCTAATACTGTTTGGCTACCCTAAACACAGCTAAACTGCGGGTCTGAGTGCACCCTCCTGCTATCGGTTGTACTACTAACGCAACGTGGCTGACTGTACCACCGGTCTTCAGCGCTGCGCGCCCGGTAGTCTACTGGAGTCAAATGGAGCTGTTAGCAGCATGCTAATACACTGCACACTTACTTGATCCCACTATAGAACCACTTCAGAACGGGAGAAAGATGCTTCAATGTTATGTTATTGATCCATAATGAAGCCGGAGAAGAGTAGCACCTCACCTCGTTATTAGACCGGGCAAGATATCAAAAGGAACACTGTTTATCACACTTTATACACACACAGGGAAAGTAGCAGTTAGTCAGCACTTCTGAATACTTAGCAGAATATTCAAGATGCTACATTATCTTATCTTATCTTATCTTATCTTATCTTGTCTTATCTTATCCTATCTGATAAGAGGGGCTGAATTTCCCTCGGGTTCAATAAAGTACTTCTATTCTATTCTATTCTATCTTATCTTATGGTAAATGGCTGCTTTTTTATATAGCGCTTTTATCCAAAGCGCTTTACAATTTGTTACTTACATATTACCCATTCACACACAGATGGCGGAGGCAACCATGCAAGGTGCCAACCTGCTCATCGGG
>NC_140167.1:43514670-43578586 GCF_963971535.1 Notolepis coatsorum
AGATTAGCAGCGCTACCCTCCTTCTTTGTATCTGTCACAGGCCAGTGCTACAGGGACGGATGGATCCCGGATTAGCACCGGGGAAGGGGAAGCTACTCTACATTTCACACACCGTTAATAGGGGATTCTGGATTCTGGTCACTATCTACTGGGAGATGGGGTGCAGATGAGACGTATTTGGTGGGGAGGTGTGTGTGTGTACTGTGTGTGTGTGTGTGTGTGTGTGTGTGTGTGTGTGTGTGTGTGTGTGTGTGTGTGTGTGTGTGTGTGTGTGTGTGTGTGTGTGTGTGTGTGTGTGTGTGTGTGTGTGTGTGTGTGTGTGTGTGTGTGTGTGTGTGTGTGTGTGTGTGTGTGTGTGTGGGGGGGGGGGGGGGGGGGGGGGGGGGGGTCGTATATCTGTGTGTGTGTGTGTGTGTGTGTGTGTGTGTGTGTGTGTGTGTGTGTGTGTGTGTGTGTGTGTGTGTGTGTGTGTGTGTGTGTGTGTGTGTGTGTGTGTGTGTGTGTGTGTGTGTTGGGGTTGGGATGTTTGAGGTAGAGATGAAAAAAGATGACAGAGTTAATCCCAAGCTTTAAAGATGTGTGGGTAACATGATACCACCGTGCCAGAGGGACGGGTTCTATCAGTCTGAACACATCTAACCCTGATACATGTTGGCCAAACTGTGAACGGTCATGACATTAAGGGTCAAAACGTGACTCTTCGGGGGGATTTTTCTGGAATAAAAGTGTTTTATTGTTTCTCTTTCTGCTTGCTTGTGTTCCTTGACCATTCATTTAGCTACGACATAACTATGTAATATTGTAATATAGGCCTGTGATGTCAGGACCCAAACATAACTATGTAATATAGGCCTGTGATGTCAGGACCCAAACATAACTATGTAATATAGGCCTGTGATGTCAGGACCCAAACATAACTATGTAATATAGGCCTGTGATGTCAGGACCCAAACATAACTATGTAATAAAGGCCTGTGATGTCAGGACCCAAACATAACTATGTAATATAGGCCTGTGATGTCAGGACCCAAACATAACTATGTAATATAGGCCTGTGATGTCAGGACCCAAACATAACTATGTAATATAGGCCTGTGATGTCAGGACCCAAACATAACTATGTAATATAGGCCTGTGATGTCAGGACCCAAACATAATTATGTAATATAGGCCTGTGATGTCAGGACCCAAACATAACTATGTAATATAGGCCTGTGATGTCAGGACCCAAACATAACTATGTAATATAGGCCTGTGATGTCAGGACCCAAACATAACTATGTAATATAGGCCTGTGATGTCAGGACCCAAACATAACTATGTAATATAGGCCTGTAATGTCAGGACCCAAACATAACTATGTAATATAGGCCTGTGATGTCAGGACCCAAACATAATTATGTAATATAGGCCTGTGATGTCAGGACCCAAACATAACTATGTAATATAGGCCTGTGATGTCAGGACCCAAACATAACTATGTAATATAGGCCTGTGATGTCAGGACCCAAACATTTGTAATATAGGCCTGTGATGTCAGGACCCAAACATAACTATGTAATATAGGCCTGTGATGTCAGGACCCAAACATAACTTTTCCCATAAAGCCACCGCCAAATGTTTTAAATAGCGTATGTATTTAGCCCAGTTGTTCTTTATAGGAAAAGACAACTATAAAATATGAATTCCTGAGCCACATAATTGTGAATCTAACAAGATATGATTCATTGCAGTCAGCCTAATAGCTAAAATGTTATTTAAATGGTCCAATCAATATTAGTGAACATGAGCAACTCTCTATCAAAGCCAGAAACAAGAAAAGTCGAACTGAAACCTCACCAGGTATAAAGGCTGGAGCTGCTCCATAGACAATGAATGGGAGACTAATTTTGTAGACTCACATATATGTATACAGTAATAAAAAATGTTGATACCCAAATTAGCGTTTTATTGTAGTGTTCTCAGTTCTGCAACTGTACCCGTATACTCAGAACATCACCCTGGATTCTCTGTGTCACATTCATTGTTCCCAATTCATTGTCTATGGAGCAGCTTGAGACTTTATATCATGATGACATCATACAGTTTTATCTCTCTAGCTTTTGTATTTGGGAGATAGTTGGTTGTGTTCTCTAATATGTTTGGAATGTCTTAGGACAATTCACCAGCTAAAACAGTTGTTCCCAAACTTTTTTAGTCAGGCCCCCCTTGGGTAATTGGAAACATTTAGGTGACCACACCCCCCACATATGTATTTAAAATATTTTGAAAATGAAAATGGCCAAATGTATTAGTGTAGTCAGGAAAGCGTTTCCAAAACATATATTTTATATTTTTTCAACTCGTCTTTTTCATTCAAACAGTGTTTGATGTGTATTTATTTGGTCTGATATTAAGAAGCTTTATTTTGAAGGCATAATCATGCCGACCTCAGTAGACGTGAAACCAAGGGAGAGGTGTGCCTCGTCTTGTAACGTGAGCGATGTTAACGTTACCTGGAACACATGTCATGGCTGCGTCAGCGATGTTAACGTTACCTGGAACACATGTCATGGCTGCGTCAGTGATGTTACCTGGAACACATGTCATGGCTGCGTCAGTGATGTTACCTGGAACACATGTCATGGCTGCGTCAGTGATGTTACCTGGAACACATGTCATGGCTGTGTCGGTGATGTTACCTGGAACACATGTCATGGATGTGTCAGTGATGTTACCTGGAACACATGTCATGGCTGCGTCAGTGATGTTACCTGGAACACATGTCATGGCTGTGTCAGTGATGTTACCTGGAACACATGTCATGGCTGCGTCAGTGATGTTACCTGGAACACATGTCATGGCTGTGTCAGTGATGTTACCTGGAACACATATATGGATGTGTCAGTGATGTTACCTGGAACACATGTCATGGCTGCGTCAGTGATGTTACCTGGAACACATGCCATGGCTGCGTCAGTGATGTTACCTGGAACACATGTCATGGCTGCGTCAGTGATGTTACCTGGAACACATGTCATGGCTGCGTCAGTGATGTTACCTGGAACACATGTCATGGCTGCGTCAGTGATGTTACCTGGAACACATGTCATGGCTGTGTCAGTGATGTTACCTGGAACACATGTCATGGCTGCGTCAGTGATGTTAACATTACCTGGAACACATGTCATTAGGGGTGTAACGGTACGTGTATTTGTCCCGCGACTTCACGGTACGGACGTCACGGTTCGGTACATCCAGCCATATGACAAATACGTCTCATACCACTAGGTCAAACTAGGGTTGCATGTTACAAATGTATGCTCAATATCTTTACTTTACTTTACACTGACTTACTAACAGTCTTAACACAGAAGGTCATTCATTTAACGTTGAATATCAAGCTTGTATTGCCACATTTAGATGATGAGTAAAACGTTGAAGCTTGTATAGGCATGATGACGAGCCGACAGAACAAATGAACAACCACACACTCTAGTCTGCACTGGGCTGTTTCTCCCCTCCTCCCCTCCCCCTTACTACAAGTGTCACTGAAACAAAACCATGAATGACAGCAGAGTAATTACAATAGGCTGAAAATGTTCATCGTTTTCTTTTTTGCCTAATAATGTTAACCAATGGAAAGACACACACACACACCAACGTTCTTCCGCACAACTTTCCCCTCACAGCTGCTCTGAGAAAAAAACTAAAAAATGCAAACTTACTTTTGCTGATCTGGACTGGTCCTCTGAGCTCCTCTCCAGTCGAGCTGCGGTGTTTAAATCCAAAATATTGATATATCCTCTGCCATTGTTGTGTAACATGGCATCTCTTCTCTAGAGTCTTCTTTCTCTGGTTCACGTGAAGTTAAATCTACTCTAGAAGTGAAACTGAAACTATACACTGGTGGGGGATGGGGCAATTAATTTACTCAAGTGGATTCCTGAACACAGAATGACACCGTTATCACTGACTGACTACATTTACATTTACATTTAGTCATTTAGCTGACGCTTTTATCCAAAGCGACTTACAAGTTCTGTGCGACAAGACAGCAAGAAGGGTATAACTCTATCAGCTGAGTAACAATGTTCATCAAAGTGTTGCGTGTTACAGTGTATTGCGTGTTACAGTGTGTTAAAGCGTGTTACTACCGTGGCAAGCCTATGAGTATAATTTTCTTTTAATTATCTTTTCCCCCCCTTCTTTTTCCGTTGTTCTCCCCTCCCAATGTTAGTCGTTATGCCAATTCCCAATCCCCTTCCTGGTCGTTGCGCACTCTACCCCCTACCGTCGGTCTGGGAGGGCGGAGACTATCACATGCTTCCTCCGACACATGTGTACCCAGCCCACCACTTCTTTTCACCTGGCAGCGCGGACTCTCACTGGGAGAGTGTAACGTGTGGAAGGTCACACTACCTCCCTCCAGATCCTTCCCTCGCTGTGCAGGCGCCCCGACCGAACTGTAGGAGCCGCTGTTTACAATGACCGGGACCCACCCACCGGCTTCCCTCCCGCTGACTTTGCCAATCGAGCCAGTATGACGGCCGGCCAAGCCGGAGGCAACGCTGACAGCCGGATTCTATACCAGTGTCTCTTGCGTTGGTGACGAGCGCTTAGTCCGCACCTAGTAAGCACCTTCCTTCATTTATTTTCCTGTTGTACCAAACTCGTACCGAACCGTGACCCCAAAACCGAGGTACGTACCGAACCGTGGCTTCTGTGTACCGTTACACCCCTACATATCATGGCTGCGTCAGTGATGTTAACGTTACCTGGAACTAGGGCTGACCCCGATTAGTCGAATAGTCGACTAATCGGTCAAAAGGAGCTGTAGTCGACTGACAACCTCTTAGTCGAATGCCAAAAAAAATTTATACTTTAAATTATTATTATTTTCTTTCCAAAAGCAAAGGTGCCTAGAAGCGTGGCTAATGCTAATAGCGTGCATACCAGAGAGGCTAACTGCCTAAGAAACGGTCACCCATCTAATGAACACACTAGACTAGACAAATATCAAGATGTATCCATCAGTGGACCAATTGCATGCTTTCGCAGAGGACAAGAAGCCTACAGTCGACTCCTTCAGACATTAAGCACCCCCACAGCCCAAATGGAATGATACAAAAATATAAATATATATAATTTTCTTTTGTCTTTTGTCTTTTTGTCAACTGCCAGTCGACTATCGGCAAATTTCGGCCAATCAAAGTCGACTATACAAATCCTTAGTCGGGGACAGCCCTATACCTGGAACACATGTCATGGCTGCGTCAGTGATGTTAACGTTACCTGGAACACATGTCATGGCTGCGTCAGTGATGTTAACGTTACCTGGAACACATGTCATGGCTGCGTCAGTGATGTTAACGTTACCTGGAACACATGTCATGTCATGGCTGCGTCAGCTTTTCAGCTCCTGCCGGTGTCAAAAACCTTTCCATTTTGCTTTCAGGTTTTTCTCTCTCCCTGTTTTAAAATACTACTCATCACATTTAAAGCCCTCAACAACCTTGCCCCTCCCTACCTGTCCGACCTCCTCCACCGTCACACGCCCACCCGTCGCCTTAGGTCTGCAGATGCCAACCTCCTAACACCTCCCACGACCAAGCTACGGACCTGGGGCGACAGGGCCTTTGCTGCTGCTGCCCCCTCCCTCTGGAATGCCCTCCCCAGCCATATCCGTGATGCAAACACCCTGACATCTTTTAAATCAGCCCTCAAAACCCACCTTTTCAATCTTGCTTTTGACCTCTAATTCTGTCGGTTTTATTTTATTTTGTCATGTATTATTTTTGTTCTGTTTTGTTCTGTTTTTTTTGTTTTGCCATAGTTTGTCTCTCCTGCCCATGTGAAGCGTCTTTGAGCACCTGGAAAAGCGCTATATAAAATAGATGTATTATTATTATTATTATTATTATTATAGCTAACATAGCATCAGCTAGCTAGCTCGCTACCACAGGTGATATAACTGATAATGATTCTGTGTGACAGCAACCAAGCAACAGTGTTTGTTTAAAGCTCTCGTGTTCAACACATTGTATTAAAATCTGAATAAATTTTGTTCCGCTCCGATATTGTGTTCCACTGGTAGTCTCTCATAGCCAGACCTCTCTTCACACTGCGTTAGCGCTGTGCCAGCAGACAACCATAGAACCTAGAGGGAACAGTGTATTTTTTTCTCCCTTCATCTCATTTCCCTGCGCCCCCCTGTAGTTCTCCTGCGCCCCCCTTGGGGGGCGTGCCCCACAGTTTGGGAACCACTGAGCTAAGATAAGATAAAATGGATCTTTATTGATCCCCTTGGGGAAATTCTGGTGTCATAGCAGCACAGGGGAGGGGGAGGGGACCTACAGACAGGGTAATATATATAAGAATAAAAAGTATAGTAGGTAATAAAAATAGATTTAATACAAATAAAGATAAAGGTCTGATCTGCTGAACAGGTTAGACATATGTTATCTATCGATAACATCACAATGTTTGATTTGATTTGATTTTAATTGAAGTTTATTTCAAATATGCAACATAACAAACAAACATCAAGTACATATATAGCCTTAAGCCGTTAAAATAATAAATGTATATAAAAAAATGTAAATAACAAAGAACAAACAAAAAAGCCTAACTCAATTTATTAAAAAAACAGTATTTACATATTTGAAAAGGAGTGGGAAGAAGCATACACTTATTTAATCCCACCCCTATTTACTCATCAGAACATACTATATTTTATTTACTAATTTACAATGTGCCTATATACAGTTGAGAATCAATGCTGTATCTTGTCTGTGGTTCCTGTATTTGTAGTATATTATAGAAACTCATAACATGGAATAACTGTTACTAGTGGGGTAACCTCGTTCCCAGTTTTATCTCCTCCGTGAAATAAAGACTGGTAAAGCACTACGGCCAAAAGTGTGTATGTGGTAGAATTTCCGGTGTATGTACTTCCCCTAAGCTGCCTCGAACGGACCAAACTTTTCCCGAATCCTGTCGGCAAACAAGCTAGAACGTCCCGGTCATGTAGTTAATTCTTCAGGCAAAGGCGTTGCAGTGGCTTAAAACGAGGAAATATTGTGCACTTCACACGTTTCTATAATTGTTTTGTCGAAACCGGAAAGCCTGTAGCCGGTACCTCCTGTACTTCCGTTTGCACACTTTAGGAGGCATAGCTTTACCAGCCTACTAGTGGGGTCAGAACACTCTGTAGCCATATTCGTTTAATGTTACATTTAAGGTATTTTAAACAGGGGGCATGGCCCACTTATACAGTCTACTGGGCTTGTTTTAATTCCTCCTAAACGGACACACAACGGGACTGTATTGCATTAGGCTCACTGATACTTGGAGAACTCCAACAGGAACGCAATGCTAATCAGATGCTCAATCATCTTTAAAAAATAAATAAATAATATATATCTATATATCCACATATGCAAAATACACTAAATATGATGGTGTCTGTATAGTATACTATGAATAGCAACCATGCATCCTTTCAGAACATTCAGGTGTCACTGATAGCAAAGCATTGTGAGGGACCATTACCATATGTTTTAGCTATTGTCATTAGCCTGCTATTTGTCGGTCAGGGACCCTGACACAGAGAGGAGGAGTGCTCATTTATCATAAACATACAACAGCGATCAGCCGCTCACAAGAAACCCTGTATTTCAGCATTAATATCATAGCTTCATTGGCATTGTTGTGTTATCAACAATCTAACTCTCTCTCTCTCTCTCTCTCTCGCTCTCTCTCTCTCTCTCTCTCTCTCTCTCTCTCTCTCTCTCTCTCTCTCTCTCTTCTCTCTCTCTCTCTCTCTCTCTCTCTCTCTCTCTCTCTCTCTCTCTCTCTCTCTCTCTCTCTCTCTCTCTCTCTCTCTCTCTCTCTCTCTCTCCTCTCTCTCTCTCTCTTCATTGCTCACGGCCAATTCTCTGTAATTTTCCTATTAAGTGAGAATGTTCTTTTCCTATTTAGTGTCACTCTTCCTCTTCGCCTAATGGTGTCAAGGTTAATAGCCTGTAAACTACATACATTCCATATTCCCCAAATCCCAGGCTGTACCTGGTTGGTGAATCACTTCATCCTCCCAACAGTCAGCTGAACAAACATTGAAGCATTTAAAAAGTCGACTTTTGCCAGACGTCGTTAAGCGGAGCATGAAAGGCACTTCAAAGCCTCATCTAAGTATCAAGCCTTACATAATCAAACCCGCTGACAGTCAGGATCTGCTACAGCCAGGACTATACAGTATCAGCAGAATAGTTTGAGATACCTCATTTCACTATGAGCTATTGAGATAGACAGACAGACAGGCAGACAAACAGGCAGACAGACAGACAGACAGCCAGCCAGCCAGCCAGCCAGCCAGCCAGCCAGACAGACAGACAGACAGACAGACAGACAGACAGACAGACAGACAGACAGACAGAAAGACAGACAGACAGACAGACAGACAGACAGACAGACAGACAGACAGACAGACAGACAGACAGACAGACAGACAGACAGACGACACACAGACAGACAGACAGACAACAGACAGACAGACAGACAGACAGACAGACAGACAGACAGACAGACAGACAGACAGACAGACAGACAGACAGACAGACAGACAGACAGACAGACAGACAGACAGACAGACAGACAGACAGACAGACAGACAGACAGAGGGACAGACATACACACATACAATAGATTAATAGAAGGACTGACAGACAGATAGACAGACAGCCAGATAGACAGATGAACAGAAGGTCAGTCAGACAGACAGAAGGACAAATAGAAAATCAGAAGGACAGACAGACAGAAGGACAGTCAGATGGACAGATAGATGAATAGAAGGTTCTGACAGATAGACAGAAGGACAGTCAGACAGATAGACAGACAGACCGACAGACAGACATACAGATGAACAGAAGGAGAGACATATGAACAGAAGGACAGTCAGAGATAGACAGACAGACAGACAGACAGACAGACAGACAGACAGACAGACAGACAGACAGACAGACAGACAGACAGACAGACAGACAGACATACAGACAGACAGACAGACAGACAGACAGACATACAGACAGACAGACAGACAGACAGACAGACAGACAGACAGACAGACAGACAGACAGACAGACAGACAGACAGACAGACAGACAGACAGACAGAGACAGACAGACAGACAGACAGACAGACAGACAGACAGACAGACAGACAGACAGACAGACAGACAGACAGACAGACAGACAGACAGACAGACAGACAGACAGACAAGACAGACAGACAAGACAGACAGACAGACAGACAGACAGACAGACAGACAGATAAACAGAAGGACAGAAGGACAGTCAGACAGACAGACAGACAGACAGCAGACAAACAGCAGACAGAACCAGCTCTCAGGCCTCTTGGCTCAGACCTCGGCTAAATGGCTTCAGACAGCCAGATTCATCACTGCCTCATCTGTGCTGTTTACACTGTTTAATTGTTTGACAGTTCCTGTTTAATGCTGTGTCACTTCCAATCCCCCGTGCCTCCGTTAACTGGCCGAGCCCTTCCTCCTTCAATCAATGAGCAGCATTTGGAATCTGCCAGTAGCAAGCGCTGCTGGATGTGATCAAACAAATGTGTCCGGCGTCCAGTTTCCTCCAGGCTTCACTCCTATGCTCTGGCAGAGGGATGAGGTCAGCCAATGCTTAGGGTAGAACATGTGAGCACCACTGTGTGTGTCCACGTTTGTGTATTGTATACTGTATGCATGTCTGACTTCTAATTCCCCTACTGTACCTCCATTGGTATTCATCAAGCATACTGGAGTCGGAGAAGCGATCGAGAATGGGTTTAGCCTTTGAGGTCATTCTAAATAAAACGGCTAAGCGGACCTGCATGGGCAGTGATCCCGGATGTGCGCTCTTACTTTAAGACTCCTGATATATACGGGTCATTGAGTTAAGATGACATATTAGCACACACATGCTGCAGGTAATGGAAGAGTAGTATACAAGCTTGCACTTTGCATGCCATCACTATTCAACCTTCAACAACTCCTATATAACAATAACATAGAGCGGCGGGCTCGGGGGAGAGAGAGGGAGTGAGAACGGGAGAGAGAGAGAGAGGTGGGGAGGGGGGGTGAAGGAGAGGGAGACAGAGCAAAACCCGAACGCCAGAGGGAGGAGAGAGCGTACGGGAGAGAGGGAATGCTCGCAAAGATGAAAGACAATGCAATCAATAAGATATATAATAACAAATAATGCCCTGGGTATCTCATTAATCGTAACATAGGCTATTATGCTGAGTACAGGTTTGTACAGCTGGGTCACTTTGGATCCCTTTATTGAAATTCAGCAAAGGATAGGGGAGGCAAAAACACATCAGAGACTAAGACTTCCAGTAGCTTCAGCAAAACGTGTGACAGCGGGTCACCCACTCAACAACAACTCGCGTACGCAGAGGCAGCCTGTTGTTTACCGTTGCAGAGTTTAGTTTTTGTAGAAATCCTTAGACGGCAATTTCTGCAGGAGGAGAGATATTAAAACTCACAAAGGTTAACCAAGCATTTTAGGGGCAGCGTGATAAACGAGGCTCTCCGTGTTTAGGACTAACGTAGCCCTAATGTAATACTCCATATCTGTAATTGCACGTATAAAATCGTATAACCTTAAGTACTACCCCAAAGTAGTTCTGAGGATTATGAATACCAGTTGTTTTCTCGGTGTGTGTGTGTGTGTGGTGTAGTGAGTTGTGGTGTGTTATTGTAGACACCGTGATGACATTGGGCCCTCACTCAGTCTTCCCCTCATGCGTATGAGGAAGAGAATGATGGCTTATCCTCTATGCCCTTGAAGGCAAGGTGTCTCTGCATAGTATATCCATCACAATCAACGCCAGATCATTTATATTAAATGCTTTTTTTCTTTTTCTTTTTTTTCTAAGCTACACCCGGTAATACGTTGCTCTGAAACGGAGGGTAAATTTAACAGAGCAATAAACAGCACACACACACACACACACACACACACACACACACACACACACACACACACACACACACACACACACACACACACACACACACACACACACACACGCACACGCACACGCACACGCACACACACACACACACACACACACACACACACACACACACACACACACACACACACACCGTGTCCTTCTAATTTACTGCCAGGCCGGGTGCCGCTGGGCTGACGAGAGAGGCAGGGTGGGACTGGAGACCAGATGCATAATGACCGGAGTCCCACCTTGGCGCTGCTGTGGCTTTCTGCCACAAAGGTGCTTGAAATCCATTAGCGAGGTCCGCGGTTTACAAAGAGTGATATTGCAATTTACATAAATGCTACGTCTGTTGGTCTTTCCATTAATCTTGGTGACATTTTATCACCGTAATTTATTTATATATATATATATATTATATATATACACACACGCACATCGTCAATTTTAATGCCGAATTAATGAAAAGAACAGTTATTAGCATAAAACATGGGTTGTAGTAGCTGTGACCAGGATTGGTGTCCCTTGGTAGCCAGGTCAAACACAGAGCTTTAATCCTCATTTCTACTAGCTAAGTACGTTGTCAACATTCAGAACCATGTGAGAGGAAGGAAACTGCTAATCATATTGGCTACGTTACTTCAATCTTGATTTTAGGTTAGTTTAACTTTAGGTTATTTTAGATCTAGATGTGAAATGTGAATCTTTCCCATTCTATATATCACATTGATCACAATCGAATACATGCTCGTAGTAGACCTAGCTGTAGTTATGTGAATAATAGTAATTCATTAGTAATCGTCTGCATGACTGCGGGGCGTAGATATTGTATCTCCCAGACGCAGATAAAGTCTAGCCCTGTGTACGGATGAAGACCGCAACTTTGTATCAGGCGAGGTATCATATTACAACGCATTTCACTTCTGGAATCCATGTCTACAAATGAGGCTGTGTATGAATATTGTAGAGCATCTCTCTGATTACATTCGGCATGACATCACCTTGTAAAATACTGCTGATTCACCCACATTCCGGTGTAATATTACTTTCCCCGCGAATCACTAAATCTTCACAGACGTCGCCGGCTGCAGCGTGGAGCAGGATCCCCCTCTACATTAGTCTAACCCGCAGACAGAGAGGAATGTTGCCTTCATCAGACACTGATCAGTGAGTTCCACAACATTGCCCCCCGAATGTATATTATGTGCATGCATATGCGACCTTTTTCATGAATTGGAAATGTTCCATCCGGAATTTTCACATGACTAATGGCATATTGTTTTCTGACTTACAAAGACGGATATGGTGTGGGCAACGCCACTGCATAAATAGGTGTCCTAGACGTGGTTCATTAATATACTAACCCTCGCATTTTTCCTTTTCTTTTTTCTCTTGCATGTGATAGGTCGCTGTTGGTTTTATCACAGGATTTGCTGCTCGAGCTGGCAAATAGCGACGCGGGCCGCTCTAGCATCAGAGTGCTCTATATAATTGATTGAGGTCCAGGTCTTGTCTTTTGCCTGGCGGATGGGAGCAGACATGAAACTGTATGCAGGATGAACAGCAGGGCCCGCTGGCTCTGACCCTGGCCTCCGCTGGCAGATGCACCTCACCTATAAAGAAATGTCCATGGATGATTAATACAGGATTCATGTCAGGTGATTAGGGTTCTATTGAGGAGCTGGCGGAAGGGGTGTGAGCATGCATGTTAAGAGGCAGCCAGAACGGGACACGCCAAGGATATAGCTGTCGTGAGCCTGGGATATGAGACTTGGATAAGACACACGCACAAGCACACGCACGGACAGGACGCACGCGCACACACACATGCACACACATACACACACGCAGACGCACAGAGAACCAATTTGAATCTGGTCCACCATACCATGCCAGTTTCAGGGAACATTGAAATGGTTGAATGAAGATGGATAGGATTTCCTGGAATGTAATCCGGAGGCGGCTGCTGGTCATTGCTGGCCCCCCATCCTTGGCTTCCGTGTATGCTGTCACTTACTCACCCAGCCAGCCAGGGTGGTGGTGGTGGTGGTCTGGATGTGATGGGCTGCCCGGTGCCCTGATTCTCCCACAAGGGAAATTACCGGGGGATGCAGAATATGAGCCAGACAGTCATGGCCGTGCCTTTTGCGAGACGTCCAAAGTCAAGGTCTCCATCTCTTTGGCCTGTACCCCCCACCCTCTAGCTCCGTCCGTCCTGTCCCCAACCCGACTGATCGATATGTCATAGAGCAAAAGACCAATCAAAGCGAACTACCCAGGACACGCCTCCTAATAACATATTTGCAGCCATAAATGTAAGGATTAACGATAACAAATGACCAGACGGGCCTTATATATGCCCTGGTGCTCTTCTCAATGCATGAGATTTCAGGCTAGCCGCAGCTTGTCTCCAGGTTCATTACCTCCACAGTTAGGCATGGGGAGATTCAATCATACCACCCCAAAATATAACCCCCATCCCACCCTACATAGATGCGTGAGCACACACACACACACACGCACACGCACACGCACACACGCACACACACACACACACACACACACACACACACACACACACACACACACACACACACACACACACACACACACACACACACACACACACACACACCACAACTCCATCCTCTTCCTCTCATAATGAACACACACACACACACACAACACACACACACACACACACACACACACACACACACACACACACACACACACACACACACACACACACACACACACACACACACACACACACACACACACACACACACACACACACACACACACACCTCCTCCTCTTCCTCTCATAATGAAAACATAGGTTAGGCACACATTAATCAATGCAGACACCAAGTTCTCTCTGAAATCTAAACGGGATAAACATCCCAGGAGCTTTCATTACCATTTTACTGTATGTCTAAGAAATGGAATCAAATAAATAAATAAAAAAAAATGTGAAAAATACATTAGTATATTGATTCTGATGCTGGATTAGCATCAGTTCTTTTTTTTTTTTGTATAGGCCTTATCTTGATAAATAGGTTGAATGCAATACCTTGTGACCCGGCACATATTAACACGTATACTTAAGACGTGAAGAATGTAGCAGGAACTAAAATTGCCCTTTATTTTTTATCCATAAATGCAAATTGTGACAAAGTGCAGGTATAATGTGAATACAGGTCACTACTTGCTCATAAATATTGACACAGTAAAGTCTTAATACATGTTGAAATGGAACCTTGTAAAGTATAAGGGTCGTGACCCCGACAGTAAAAGGAAAATAAGCCTGCAAAAGAGCAAATGTCCACGTAACACATGTTACAATATACTGTCTTTCCATTCTAGATCACTAAAGTTCAGAGCTACATAGATTATACATTTGTTTTGTAAGATATCATTCAGGTCAGTGTGGGAACGTGTGTGTGACTACGGGGTCCTAATGTATGCATCCTTGCCATTTATTTTATATTATTACATAGGGATTGTAGTGATATGAAAACATACATATCACTCTACAACATCTATTTATTTTCCATCCTTCATCTCTCCTTGACTCTCGCTGTAGGGCATTGGTAAGTCATAGCACGGATTGTTGAAATAAAAAATGCACGTTGTTAATGTGGGTTCTGACACGGGGGTGGGGGGTGGGGGGGGGGGGGTATGGCAAGGGGGAGGGATTTACATCCAGAGCCCCTCAGTCCTGTCAGCCTACCGTGCTGCAGCACACTTAGCCAAACAAGAGGGCTGGACTGGAGGGCCTCAGCGGTCCTGTATAAGGCTGGGTATTGCCATGGGCCTCGACCCCATGCTATGGAATATCCACAGGCTTAGACCTCATGCTGTGCTGCCCTCACCACATTATTTCAGTAGGCTAAAGGGAGCTACAGTAGATCACAACCCAATTCACCTTGTCCCATAGGAAGAAAAGACACGCTTTAAATGGGAATCGCGCGCGCGCGCGCGCGTGTGTGTGTGTGTGTGTGTGTGTGTGTGTGTGTGTGTGTGTGTGTGTGTGTGTGAGGCAATGCTGAATTAAACCGTTGGACTTCACACAGTGCTCATTATTACATTATACACACTATCATCTATTTGCAAGGGCAGGTTGAGGTGTGAGGCTGCTACTGTGGCAAGGCAGGCACAACCATAAGACATAAAGCATAAAAACATATAATAATAGGGGCGGTTACGTGGCGTAGTGGGCAAGGCGCTCGCCACGAATGACGGAGACGCTGGGCTTGCCTGTTCGAGCCCAGCGCTCCACATTGCTTTCAGTTTAGCTGGTCGTTCATACTAATACACATTGGCCGTATTAGGGGGTGGGAAAACTGATGGGTGGGATCGGGCGTTGTGGACAGCAACTCCTACAGGTCGGTTGGTGCGCCTGCGCAGTAGAATCAGGAAGTGTCGGGGGCAGCGTGAGCCTCCCACGCATTACTCCTCGCCACTGAGAGATCGAGCTGCGCAGGTGAAAAGATGCGACTGCTGTTACCTCAAGTACCGGAGGGGACTTGTGCTATGTATGACTTAGTCCACATTGCAGCCGGCTTGTGGGAGGCAAGAAACAGCGTTCGTGACAGGGGAGGGTTGAATTGGATGATACGAAATTGGGATGGGAGAAAAATTATAGAAAATGGGAGAAAAAGTGGATAAAAAAAAAAAATTAAAAAAAAACATATAATAATAATAAAGAGTCCATGACAAACAGTTTGACTCCTTACTGCCACATGGAGGTTTCAGGCAAATCGCCCTTCTTCTGCCTGATTTATTTTGTTGATGATTCAGCACCAAGCCTTTGCAGTCTAGTTATGAGTTGAGCATGTTGTGTCTTGTTTATTGTCTGAAACTCTCCACTCCAAACTATATCCACGTGTTATCCAGTGGACCTTCACGTCACTTCAAAGTCACAGTCAGGGCCGTTATCCCCCCGCCCCCACCTCCCCCACCTCACAAATTACATTGCAATCTGCCGTCATTGACAGTCATACGGTCACATCCCAGTAGACAGAATTAAACTCCAAAATAAACAAATAGCAGTGGGACCGCAGGAGTTATCTGTTATCACCGCCGGCAGCAGCCATGATGAGCAGTGCTGTGCGCGCGCGTGAGAACCGGTTGCCCTTTTAGTGTGCTCGGAAATTACATGCAGAAGTAGCATGTCATACATGTGTGACTGTTGGCCTGTGAATACATAGGCAGCAATCAACATTGTTTAAAATACCCATTTGCATATGCATGCATCATTAATTTTATGCAAATGAGGCTGCGGGGACAGCGGTGGCGTGACTCTCCTTGTAACCCGATAGTATAGCTGTCAAGAGGGAAGGTTACTAAGGGAGGCAAAGTCATTAGTTTACTGCAACTCTTCCCGTATGGATGCAGCCAGCAACTCTCCTCCCGGTGATTAATGGATTAGACGTTGGGAAAGTTACTTTTCAGTGGAGTGTGCTGTTTTGTTTCCTGGTGTGGCGAGTCTCTATGGTACATATAATGTACATTGATAAACGCAACAAGACGCCTATAGAGAGAATAACAATGGGAGGCTGTGTGCGTGTGTGTATGTGTGTGTGTGTGTGTGTGTGTGTGTGTGTGTGTGTGTGTGTGTGTGTGTGTGTGTGTGTGTGTGTGTGTGTGTGTGTGTGTGCATGCCATAAATCCATCCCTATGGTGTGGGGTGGACCTGGGTTTAACCCTTAATACAGGCTACTGTTTTGTTTTTAACATTTTTCTTATTTTTTGTGTCTTTTTTAAATATGCATGCTCTGCTTAAGGAGCATAATTAATGAGAGATTGTTTATTTCCCTGCTGTGTGATTCTGAGAGACACATCCCGGGTTGACCTGAATTACATGATTAGGTTGTGATTAAAAATGCAGCACGCTGTATTAGTGGATGTGACGTCTCGCTACGTCATCTGATTGTGACGGATTTGATCCCTCAGGGGACACCGGAGACACACAGCCAGCTTCCTGTCAGCGACCATGTCGGTGCTGCGGCGCAGAGCTCCGCGGCCAACTCGCGATCTTCAGGGATAGTTGCGGCGTCCGGTCTATTTTCTCTGCGAGCGACATGTGATTGGGAGCAGAGAAGCAGAATCTCTCGTTGACCGGTGCAGAGGAATGGCTTCTGGTGTGAACCTTACGGCGCCTCTGCATCCTGCACCCCGGCCTTAAATGCCACTGAGGTATTGAAGAAACGTTGTTAGCCTATTGCACAACGTTACCCTGTCATTCACGATGTCCCGAGCTTAACTCATTGATCGCCACGCTCTTTTCCCATCTTTACTCAATGGCGCCAGCGTTATTGACCATTTTATTGATGTTTGCGGACCCATCGTGTGTTCTGTATTATAGCTATGGAGACAATAGTATGGCTCATTTGACAGGCATTGTTTATAGTCCAAGACTGACTAACCAGTTCATTTCTACATACTGTAGTTTGTGCGCTATTCCATGCTAAACATCGCCCCTTTCCAAAATAATCCAGTCTTTTTCCATAGATCGCAAGATATGACGCGTTATATGCATTATGCCCAAATCGTTCTGGTTGCTCGCCTGAAACCCCAAATACTTCCAAATCAAAGGTATATACCATATACATATGTGTCTTCACAAAATCATCAAGGGGGGGGGAGGGATCGTTACCAAAAGCATGTTTTAGGTCCGGTAAAATACGACAATGTGATCGGTACAAAAACATGTTTTAGGTGCGGTAAAATAGACATAGAATAGACCTTACCTTAGCCAGAAAGTACTCCAAATAGAATAATCCCAGTGATCCCATCGCAATCGCAATTACTCGTGTATATGTGTATACGGGAAACGATAGGTTTGAGGCGATAAAATCTCAGAGCGATTTCCCTGTCCTGATTCCCTCTGAGGGGGAGGAGTTATTGCAGACACTCGCCACACTAAAGTGGCCCCTTATAAGGCTCTGCACTAAACTATCAGAGTTCAAAAGGTAGGCGATACTGCCACCTGGCAGGATTCGATCGTCATTGCAATTTTAACGTAGGCAGAGGTGCAAGGGAGACCCAGGGATCTCCGAGTGAGTGTTTAGAATGGGGATCAAAGGAAAAATATCAAAGGATCAAAACCCGAGTATAGTCGGGTTTGGCGCGCAACGGTTGGCAACGAAACCCGAGTAAAGTCGGGTTTGGCGCAGAAAGAGTTAAGCGGGAAGCGCCACGTGTCAAATATGTTACCACCGAGTTCGAGCGCAGGCCAGCATGCTCTCATATAGTTAGGTTGAGTCGACGAAACATAACAGTGGCACTTTCAATGAACCGGCTATATATATAATGCAAGGGAGATGTTCTAATAACAAAAAGTACACCATCTATAATGCATCGTGAGAACGTGAACTCACATCAGCTGACCTCACACCTACAGTGGGTACCATTGCTGGGCTCTCCTCTCCAAGCTCTATAATGAATCAGACAGACAGGAAAGGTAGCCTCAGCAAATATGGATGAGAATGACACCTTCCGGAGTTTGAGAAGTTAAAGAGACGTCTAATAACACTGCCCCCCCCCCCCCCCCCCCCCACCACGTCCCCCTGTTCCCCCCTCCCTATTTTGCAATAGATCACTCCGCGGTTCTGATGCTCTCCGAGAGGCATAAGAAGAAGACATCATGACAGCTGTGCTCAGAAGAGAATGGTAACAAGATGTGATGCATACAGAGAGAGAGAGAGAGAGAGAGAGAGAGAGAGAGAGAGAGAGAGAGAGAGAGAGAGAGAGAGAGAGAGAGAGAGAGAGAGAGAGAGAGAGAGAGAGAGAGAGAGAGAGAGAGAGAGAGCGGGCATCGCTACAGAAGGGGATGAGCAGGCTTCATCAAGCGCATCACAAATACATTTCAGATGACACCTCCACTCGTGGTGCTCTCACTTCAGAGGGAAATAACATTTATTACCCCATGTCGCTTTTATTGGAAATATGCAGATGCATTAGACAGCCACGGGGGACCTGGGGCTACAGACCAATAACCCATTTCCCAATTTGTTTTACATAAACTTTTTCCTATTACTTTACGAAGAGTAAAGTGTGTGTGTGTGTGTGTGTGTGTGTGTGTGTGTGTGTGTGTGTGTGTGTGTGTGTGTGTGTGTGTGTCTGTGTGTCTGTCTGTCTGTCTGTCTGTCTGTCTGTCTGTCTGTCTGTCTGTCTGTCTGTCTGTCTGTCTGTCTGTCTGTCTGTCTGTCTGTCTGTCTGTCTGTCTGTCTGTCTGTCTGTCTGTCTGTCTGTCTGTCTGTCTGTCTGTCTGTCTGTCTGTCTGTCTGTCTGTCTGTCTGTCTGTCTGTCTGTCTGTCTGTCTGTCTGTCTGTCTGTCTGTCTGTCTGTCTGTCTGTCTGTCTGTCTGTCTGTCTGTCTGTCTGTCTGTCTGTCTGTCTGTCTGTCTGTCTGTCTGTCTGTCTGTCTGTCTGTCTGTCTGTCTGTCTGTCTGTCTGTCTGTCTGTCTGTCTGTCTGTCTGTCTGTCTGTCTGTCTGTCTGTCTGTCTGTCTGTCTGTCTGTCTGTCTGTCTGTCTGTCTGTCTGTCTGTCTGTCTGTCTGTCTGTCTGTCTGTCTGTCTGTCTGTCTGTCTGTCTGTCTGTCTGTCTGTCTGTCTGTCTGTCTGTCTGTCTGTCTGTCTGTCTGTCTGTCTGTCTGTCTGTCTGTCTGTCTGTCTGTCTGTCTGTCTGTCTGTCTGTCTGTCTGTCTGTCTGTCTGTCTGTCTGTCTGTCTGTCTGTCTGTCTGTCTGTCTGTCTGTCTGTCTGTCTGTCTGTCTGTCTGTCTGTCTGTCTGTCTGTCTGTCTGTCTGTCTGTCTGTCTGTCTGTCTGTCTGTCTGTCTGTCTGTCTGTCTGTCTGTCTGTCTGTCTGTCTGTCTGTCTGTCTGTCTGTCTGTCTGTCTGTCTGTCTGTCTGTCTGTCTGTCTGTCTGTCTGTCTGTCTGTCTGTCTGTCTGTCTGTCTGTCTGTCTGTCTGTCTGTCTGTCTGTCTGTCTGTCTGTCTGTCTGTCTGTCTGTCTGTCTGTCTGTCTGTCTGTCTGTCTGTCTGTCTGTCTGTCTGTCTGTCTGTCTGTCTGTCTGTCTGTCTGTCTGTCTGTCTGTCTGTCTGTCTGTCTGTCTGTCTGTCTGTCTGTCTGTCTGTCTGTCTGTCTGTCTGTCTGTCTGTCTGTCTGTCTGTCTGTCTGTCTGTCTGTCTGTCTGTCTGTCTGTCTGTCTGTCTGTCTGTCTGTCTGTCTGTCTGTCTGTCTGTCTGTCTGTCTGTCTGTCTGTCTGTCTGTCTGTCTGTCTGTCTGTCTGTCTGTCTGTCTGTCTGTCTGTCTGTCTGTCTGTCTGTCTGTCTGTCTGTCTGTCTGTCTGTCTGTCTGTCTGTCTGTCTGTCTGTCTGTCTGTCTGTCTGTCTGTCTGTCTGTCTGTCTGTCTGTCTGTCTGTCTGTCTGTCTGTCTGTCTGTCTGTCTGTCTGTCTGTCTGTCTGTCTGTCTGTCTGTCTGTCTGTCTGTCTGTCTGTCTGTCTGTCTGTCTGTCTGTGTGTGTGTGTGTGTGTGTATGTGTGTGTGTGTGTCTGAGTGAATGTGTGTGTGTGTGTGTGTGTGTGTGTGTGTGTGTGTGTGTGTGTGTGTGTTTTCAGAAATTACTTTGACTTTTTACATTTGACTTTGATTTTTTTTTTTTTTTTTACTATTGCATATTGGCATTCATTCTGCCCCTTTGCAATGACGTGCAGATAATACATGTGGTGTGTCTGTCTGCCTGTACTGGGCTTTATTCTTTTCTCCACCCAATAAACTCTTAAGCCCCTTATTCCCAGTGTTCTGGTGTTGAAGTAATTTAGCACACATCCTCGCGGCTGCTGTAGTTTATTGCAGAGCACATAATGATCCTGGATCTGTGTGCGAGCGGAGGCAGAGAGTTGGCTGGAGGCTGAGAGCAAACAATGCAAAGACTCAAAGTTCTGTGACATTTGGCCATTTTGTCTCCCTGTCGGTGGCAGCCGGTCAACAGAGGGAGGCAGGACCCCACTGAGATATTGCTTTGAAAAAACAACAATATATATCTATAGTGTTTACATATTTAGCCTACATTGTGTTTGTACTTTTTAGCAGAAAAGGAAGCTTACAGTAGGTGTTCCCAGATTGATTGATTGATTGATTGAAAATGTTAGACCACCAGCCCTGATTCCAAACTCTAACCTTAACCAACTTCGAAAGAGGGCCTAAGCTTAACCAGTTCGAAACAAGGTGGACATTAATAATTAATAAAATAATACAAATTTATAAAAATTACAATCAATTAATCAATCAATCGGGGAACATAGGACCCGGGGAACATAGGACCCGGGGGAACATAGGGATGATCCCAGTGGGTGTATTGAAGCTCTTGGTGGTTAGGAAATGCAGTCAACGAAATGGGGTGTCTAGTCAGAACACGGGAGGCAGGAATGTCCTTTGTGGAGTTTTATTATGAATTATGGTGGATACACAGATGCACAGGCGCTAGTTATATTATGCTATTTGTGGGGCTGTGGTTCTAAATGGGGAGGAAACTAAGACATCAATGTTACGTTATTCAGTCTATACTATTGCTATAAGTAACATAACATAAACCTCACGAGTGGGACTAACAACTTACGACGATATTACAGGGATAAAAAGTGCTAAACAGGTACTAAATACTATAATCAACAACATACAACAATCAACAATAACTGAACATCCTCCTTATACACATATTTAGCATTTACTTGTGGTCATGGACGCACACAAACTGAGGAAATCAACTGAAGCCCAATGTAATAGAAGCTGACTGACACCGCTGACATGTCCAGGCATGTTCTCTACAAAAGGGGGCGTTGCCTAGTAATGAGTTACTGTCCTTATACCCATTCCTTGGGCCTTTTGCACAATAGGCGTATGATGATAATAATAATAAGCAACTTTGGGTACAGAAAAGCGCTATATAAATGTTATGAATTATAATAATAATTCATAACATTTATATAGCGCTTTTCTGAGTACCCAAAGTCACTAATTATTATTATCATCATACGCCTATTGTGCAAAAGGCCCAAGGAAAAACTCACTCACTCACTCACTCACTCACTCACTCACTCACTCACTCACTCACTCACTCACTCACTCACTCACTCACTCACTCACTTACTCACTCATGGCTCAGGCTACGCTTAGACAAGCGTTTTGTGAACAGAAACCGCAAAAGTCGTCTTGCGGTTTCACTTTTAATTTTGCGTTTAGACGAGCGTTTTGGGGTGGAATTCTCTGTGCAGACGAGGCTGTAACGACGGAGCACCGCTGTCACACAATTGGCGCATATGTCACATGACGTGCTGTGAAGACCCGCCCTACTCTGCCTCTGATTCGCAGACTGTGGATGGGGAATGTGATTGGACCAAAGCAGAGTCACTCACAGACAGTGGGTCCACTCACGCCGCGGGACAGATTCTTGTGTATTTAACCCTTTCACTGCCACACGACAGCCGGTTGTGTGATAGTAAAGGGTTAACCTTCTGTCGTGTGGCAGTGAAAGGGTTAAAAGTACTGCTATAACGCTACGTTCAGAACACAGAACAGCGCGGGCCAGTCGAGGCACCTGCTGGCCCTGTAATTGGAATGAGTACACTTTAAATCCTTTAACGAGGATCCATTGGAGGGCAAGTCTGGTGCCAGCAGCCGCGGTAATTCCAGCTCCAATAGCGTATCTTAAAACTGGACTGATTCTTGTGTCTTTAAAAGTACTGCCAATGTAGCCTTCAAGTGATCTCCGTTGATAGTCAGACATACTTGCTTTGTTTACGTCTCGGCTACTGGCGCTTACCTGCTACCTGTGACGTAAGCAGTACGCGCGACCAGAGCCGTGACAACCCTTTCGTCATCGTTTTAACATATTTATACGGGTTGATAGTTTAGACGAGAGCGCAAAGGTTTTGCGTTTCTAGGAATTCCACCCTGGAAGGTAGTCTCACTTTTTTGCGGTTTCACCCCGTAAAAACGCCGTTTCCGTATAAACGAAAGGCACATCCGTAAAAATATTTTTGCGGATTCACCTGCTAGCGTTTCCGTCTAAACGGGGCCTCAATCTCATTCCAGCCACAACACCCAAACCTTATCCAAACCTTTGCTCATTCTCATGGAGGGAATCCCAAACCAGTTAGCAGGGAGGGGGAGAGTGTGCATGTTGATGAAGCTCCACCAGCCCTTAACACTTTCAGAGCCGGCCGTGTTTTCCTTTTTACCCCCTTGAATGCCCATCATCCACTTCAATGTTAGCGTTAATATCGCCTAATCTATGTTTTAAATTATGGGTCTAATTTGCCCGTCGCTTATCAATGACTCAATTTCCAGTCAACATTGTCGAAGCGGATTGTTTTTTTATCGGTTCATTTCCATTTTATAGCATTTTGAAAAGCCCTCGTTTTCAAGGAAAATAAAAAGATTCCGTGATAAACGCCCTGTACTGGAATATTCTAGAAAGTTGTCATTTTTCGGCCTATTTTATGAATAGTTTTCAAATAAACGCTAGATTATCGATAGTATGTGTACGTATGCACGCTATATAGGCGAGCTGAAAATCGATTCTCTTAGTTCCTGATCGCTCGCACAACCACACAGCCACACACACACATAGCGGAAGCGCTTATATCTCCGTGAAAACAGGTCTGATTATCCTAAGACTGTTAAAATAGATTCCTTACCTGAGATCAGATAGTATCCAAAAAGATTATTCCAATTCCTGATCGCCATTCCAAAAATCTATCCTTTTATTGATCCAATGCTACATACTGTAAACACATATTACACGCTGTTCTGAAGCTCCACAATGAATCCGATCGGCTCGGAGAAGAAAAATTTAGTCCATTCCAAAAGGGTGCATTACCATCTGGGAGACGATAGGGGGCGCTTTTTTCACATCTGAGCTCCTGATGGGGCTGGTTTCCCAACGGTAGACTCGGTTGATGAAATATGAATTCAGATCGCTAATAAAAAAATTAAACAATATTTGTCGTCGTGGGCATTCAGGGGGCGGGCTGATAACACGTGTTATGTCGTCCGTGGCATCCAAAGTGTTAAACAGCTAGCAAACGGAAACACAGGAGGATCCTACAAATGTAGCTACCTCCTTGTTGATTGTAACTTCATTGTCAATCTTCTTTTTGTCCTGCCTTTCCTTTTGTTGTTAATTGTACTTGTTTTATTTTCTGTTTTAAGTGTCTGTTGCTCGAAATGTGTGCTTTTAAATTAAATGTATTAAATGCAAACTGTCCAAAGTGAACAATCAATATTGTTAACAGAACTCAACTTAACAACAATAATGTGGTGGTTTCTATCTTGTGCCTGAACTGGCGGCGTGAACACTTAAAGTAACTAACTTGCATTCAGCGTTTCGTTCAGCATTTCTCTGATTGGCCACGACGCCCACACGCGCTGCAATACACAGATCGGCAGACGTGGATAAGGGGGCGTGCTAGCGCGCGGTCACATGGGCGTCGTGGCCAATCAGAGAAACGCTGAACGCAAGTTAGTTACCTTAAGTGTTCACGCGAACTGGCGTGGCTTCTTTTATTCACATGTAAGCAGCAGTAGTACAACTCTTCTCTCTCTGAGAGACATTGGGGGAGAGAACGAAAGGGGTGGATACCTTTCCTTTTATATTTGCCATAAGGTAGGGTACCTGGGTGGCTCCGCCTAGAGCGCCCTCTGGTGCGAGCAGATATATATATTAGAGCTGGGCCGTTAACGGCGTTAATGTGCTGCGTTAACGCTATACTAGTATAGCTGAGCACAGATGCTCTTTTTCAGGAACGCCCTGCTTCACATTCACACAGTTCCATTCACACCTGGGAGCTGCCCAGTACAACCACAGTTGACACCATTGGCCACTGAGCAACTCCACTGGAGCAGTTGATTCAAGCCATGTCACATAGTTCAAGTTTGAAATTATTCTTTCTGTTTTGCTCCTGAGAGTGCTAGATACTGTACTTGTTCTGAAGGATCAGATTAAACCGAATATATATATTTATTTATATATATATATTTAATTGTATTTGTATATCCCCTGATATCCCTTGTATATTCCTTGTACAATATGCATTGAATATCCCTTCTAGTCTACTGAACATCCCATAATAGTCTCCATTCTACCATTGGACGAGACCTTGGTGCCAGGTCGCCATACCCCTCAGACCAAGTTCAATCGTACCGCTCAACATGTATGGACAAGTCCTAGTTCCGCGTAGGAATATGTCTACCGCACCACTAATGGTACTATTTGTTCATAGTGCGTATATATACTGCGCTATTAAAGTAGAGCTTTTTTTTTGTCCAGTTCCTTACCCTCCAACAGAGTGACAGACGCAAAAACCTCCCCGCGAACCACGTGTGGGCAGTAAGGCCAATTCGGCCCAGTATCGGCATTGAGACATCGTGTATATTAATATTTGAATAGTCATATTTGGCACTATATCGTCGAGTTGGACGTATTCTATTAAGCTAATAATAGTCTATTCATATGTAGTGCCTCGTGCGGTAAGAGTTCTATAGTAATCAGCACCCCCATCGTTTCAGGCATCAGCTGGACGCTTATCCAGGGTGGTTGACCCCACGTGAAGCTGCACCCGAGGAGCTCCAGGCCAAAGAGCGAGTGGACCTGTATATTGGATTATTCTACCGACGACGGCTAGCCTTCCCCGGCTTGGATTATGCTTTGAGTACTTTGATTATTCTATGGATAAAGGCCAACACTGCGGTGTGTTGGAAATACCCCCCCCGGAGAGGACGACAGGTGAGAAGACGCTCTACACGACGAGGTCGCCTCACGTCTCTCCATCGTGGACCGGAGGACGCCGGCCACAGAGAGTCCAACTGCTTTCATCTGTGGATCGAGGATCGCTGGGCACCGGGTCGCACGACTGTGGGCTCTCCCAGGATACCCTTGGCCAGACGGGATACAGCCAGACTCTACCCCCCCCCTCCAGCTGTCCTACAAGCAGTCGGAACCTTCCCCTAGTGTATCCAGCTATATAATCATTCAAGTATCATTGCTATTGTTCCCTAAATATTCCAGGTTGTATATTTGCTTCCTGCGCAATCAGAGATTGGACATTCGATATTGATCTACCTACGAATACTCATTTGCCATAAAAGTGCATACTATTTCAAATCATAAATGTAATTAAGTGATCGTTGTACATACCTTTTGCTATGTATTATTATTAAACGCAGACTTTCGACTTGGTACATTTGTGTTGGATCCGTTTCATCAGGTGGGAGTGTTTATCATAATTATTTATACCTAGTACTGGGTGGCCAGAGTCTAAAGTACAAGAGGTAGTGGTAGTAAGTATCATATCTAACCATACAGTCAGGGAATTGTACCCCTCAGTTACAATTGGTCCTTCGAGCCGGATGGTAATCAGTGTAATATTAATATAGTGTTATTAATATTAAAATGGCCTATGATGAACACTCCACGAAACGATCCTCCTAACCAACAACGCCCGCGGCGCAAACGACAGCTCCCTCAGTACCTAGAGGCTTACGCTGTCAGTCAACAACCTAGTCTTCTACCAACAGTAAACGCGGTAAAACTAGAAAGTAAAATTATGTCTAACCCTAACGACCAGGCTACCCCGACCATAGAGGCCCCTATCAAGTCAAGTCAAGTCAAGAGTTTTAATTGTCACGGCATACAGGTATACAATGAAATGCGGCTGGTCTTGCCCGCGACGATGTGCAATACAGTGGTACAACATATAATAGAATCCAATAAAATACAGTGGTACAACATATTAATAGAATCCAAAAAAAAGTCGAAAAAACAAACATAATAGCTAAAAATGTGCACAATCGTCGCGGAGCTAAACCAAAGGCGACTGACCGGGGTCGCGCCATAGTATGGGTTCTAACGTAACTGACCCAGCTCACGGTGGGGACCAGGGGGAACCAGACATGACTTTACACCCCGCCAATACCGAAGAAGTAGTCCCCGACGAGTCCCGGGAGGAAGACAACACTACCGAGAGAGAACTCGGCACGGAAGAAGATGAGGAGAGCACCGTGGAGATAGAGCTCCAAGACTCCGCACGGAGTACCCCAAGGGACGGCTCCCCTATACAACCGTCTTCTCCCAGCGAGGCAGAGAGGACACTACAGCAGGCATTCCTCGTCAGCCTGAAAGCCTCTACTGAACGCGATAGACTCCAGGGTGAACGCGATCGATTGCAGATACAGCAACGGAGCGAAGAAGAGCACATACGCCTGGAAATAAGACGCATTCAGATGGAAGAGAATATGGCAAGAGACCGGGCCGACGCCCAGCGCGCCGCCACCGGTGCCCAGAGAGAATCGGATCTCACCAAGCGCGAAGCCGAGCGCGACAGAGCACAAGCGCAACTAATAGAACAGCTGATCAGAAGGACAACACCCCCTCCCTCCACCAGAGGCTCCAGGAACTCGTCTAGACATCACTCCAGGGCGGCATCCCCTAGCCGAGTAAGCGACCCTGAACTTGACCAACAGACGAGGTCTATACCCCCCGCAGACCCCCTTCCCCAACCGGTCCAAGCGAGACCCAGCCACCGGGAAGGAGCAGCATACACTGCGGAGAGGCTAAAGCAGAGACTACAAGCCCTGGATGACCTAACGGAAGACGAAGAGGAAGAGGAGGAGAACCACGCCCGATGACAGCACAGTACTCTACCGGACCAGGAGGTCCAGTACAGCCCAGGCTATACCCCCGCGGAGCTGCGCTACAGACCCCCGACGCTATTCACGGGTGAGCACGACGCACGACCCGCACCGAGGAACAGCACCTGGACCAGCGGGCCATGGTACACAGCCGGTACCAGCCCACGCCAAGGAGCAGGAGGAGACTCGCCTAGGAGGCCTCTCCCCCAACGCTCGCCGATGTATCAACAATCCGCGTCATACATTGGCACACCTATGGTACCAGACTTCACCCAGGAGAACCGGGCCCAGTATACGGAGCTCCGCATGTGTCTGGAGACAATGTTGGTGGATGTCATTGATGAACGCCATAAATATGCGATACTACTGAAGCATTTAAAGGTACCCCGCGCGCACAACATAGCGCTCGCCTACGCCACTTCCACGACCCCATACACCGCAGCGCTGGTAGCGTTGGACCAGAGATATGGACGTATATGGGATTACGTGATCCAGGAGATCAGGCACATCGACCGCCTACCCCCAGCAACAGACAATCGAGCACTGGACGACCTGTCCATCAGAGTGCAGTCCCTGGTAGGGATGCTGGGAGCGCAGAGGGAAAAGGGTAGGCATGAACTATACGCCAACTCAAATGTAGAGAGGATCTTGGAGAAGCTACCGCCCGCCCGACAGGAGCGCTTTAGGCGGCAGAGAGACCACCGAGACCCTAATGGCCCCGAACCGAACCTCCTCGATCTAGCCGACTTCCTGGCGAGAGAAGTCAGCAGCTTACGGCTAGATACATTCGGACGGAGCACCCCTGGCTCCAGAGAAGGAACCAGGAGACTAAATGATGGAAGAAGATCGGTGACTGTCATGCACCAATCGGAGTCAGTGCCAAGCAGTAGGAGCCACAGTACCCCCTCAAGAAAGGAGAAGTGGAAGATAGTGTGCCCCTACTGTGAGAAAGAACACTGGCTGTCACAATGTGACTCATTCCCCAAGATGAATGCGGAGGAAGCGAGTCAATGGATAAAGTCCAACAGACGCTGTTTTCGCTGTGCGCGATCACACATGGCAGCCGAATGCCGCTTAAAGAAAAAGTGCAGTCGGTGCGACGGAGCCCATCTGGACATACTCCACGACAGTAACAGACGGCGGCCTCCACCCGCACCATCAAGCAGCAAAGCAAGCGTCATGTACATCGACCCCGCCAGCAGCAGCGGAGCCAGAGTGCTCTTAAAGGTAGTCCGTGTGACATTGAGCTACCAGAATAAAGTCATGGACACTTACGCCGTCCTTGATGACGGGTCAGAGAAGACCCTTCTGCTCGCGTCCGCTGCGGCCCAGCTAGGGCTGCGGGGGAGCGAAAACCAAATGACAATTCGGACAATAAGAAGAGATTTGAAAACGATAAAGGGCGAGAATGTCTCATTCTCTATCGCAGCAAGCGGCCAGCCCGAGCGACGGTACAGGATTACAGACGCTTTCACCAGCCAAGAAATAGGACTCTCGCGGTACACATACCCCGTAGCCAAGCTGATGGAGAAATATGTACATCTACGCAAGCTACCGATCCCACTCATAGACGGTGCTACCCCGACACTGTTGATAGGCTCCGACCATGCAGACCTCATTGTCCCGATAGACCGGGTTCATACCGGACCCAGAGGCTGTCCTGCAGCAGTCGAGACCCGCCTAGGATGGACTCTCCAAGGCCCACTCGCCAAATCTCTCAACCAAACCACAGCCACTAGCTGTCTCCACTCCCGAGTCACAGAGGGAGACACCGCACTCCTGCAGCATGTAGAGAGGCTATGGACCTTAGAACAAATGCCCTTTAAGAACGAAAAGAAAGACATTCGCTCTAAAGACGACATCTACGCCATTAACCTCCTCGAGACGGGAACAAAGAGAGTCCCAGTCAGCGGCGTGTTGAGATACGCCACGCCACTCCTGCGGCGGGAAGGGATGCCTACCTTTCACGCAAAGAAAGACGCCACAGAGCGGTACCTACTAAACACAGAGCGGCGCTTAGCCAAGGACCCCGCCCAAGAAAGTGTATACCGCGCTGAGATTGAGAAGCTCATCACAGCGGGACACGTCACAAAGATTGACATTAAAGAGGCCGACCAGACGACTGAATCGTGGTACGTGCCCCACCACAAGGTTCATCACAACGGCAAAGACCGCATCGTGTTTAACTGCAGCTACCAGATCGGATCCCAAAATCTGAATAAAGAGCTATTGCCCGGTCCTACACTCGGCCCCTCCCTACTAGGCGTACTACTCCGCTTCCGCCAGGACAAGGTGGCTATCAGCGGGGATATCAAAGGGATGTTCCTGCAGGTGAGATTAGTAGAGGAGGACAAGCCCCTGTTGCGGTTCCTATGGAGAGAGAGGCCAGGAGATGAGCACCCAGCCATCTACCAATGGGAAGTCCTCCCTTTCGGAACTACATGCAGCCCATGCTGTGCTACATTTGCACTACAGAGACATGTCGCAGAGGACCCAGCAGCGGACGAAGAGGTCCGACACAGTGTGAAGAACAGCTTCTACGTAGATAACTGTCTACAAAGCGTTTCGACCCAAGAAGAAGCCGAGGCTCTCCTACTTAAACTCCGCGCCTCTCTGATCAAAGGCGGCTTTGATCTCAGGCAGTGGGCCAGCAGCGATCCGCACGTACTGCGCAGCCTCTCCTCCGAGGACAAGGCAGCGAGCAGCGAGACCTGGATGGCCACAATCCCAGGAGAAGCCCAAGAGATGACACTAGGACTAGTGTGGCGCTTCAAAACAGATTCGCTCCACTATAGACACAAACCCCTGACCACGGAGCAGGGAAGGTCGACGGCAATACCGACCACCAGACGGAGTGTGTACAGAACACTCGCCCGACAATATGACCCGTTAGGATGTATACTACCGTACACCACCAGGGCAAAGATGATTGTACGAGCATTGTGGGACAAGGACCAGGGCTGGGACGACCCCATTCCCGCACACCTTGCATCCACCTGGAGAGAGTGGGAGATGGAACTCCACTCACTCCCAGGCGTTAATATACGCCGAAGCTACTTCCCACCCACGGTGAGGCCAGAGACATGTAAAATGGATCTACACGTCTTCAGTGACGCCTCCGAGGTCACCTACGGATCAGTAGCCTACTTGCGGGCCCAAGAAGAGGGGGGAGAGATCTACACAGCATTCATCCTCGCCCGCTCGAGAATAGCCCCACGCAAGCAACAGTCTATCCCACGTCTAGAGCTCTGCGCAGCCCTCGCAGGAGCGCATCTAGCCACGCTCATCCAACGTGAGCTCACCATTCCGGTGCATAGAACAATCCTGTGGTCAGATTCCACGACAGTACTCGCCTGGATCAAATCGGATTCATGCAAATACAAAGTCTTCGTGGGAGTCAGAGTCACTGAGATTCAAGAGTTAACCGGAGAGTTAACCGGAGAAGCAAACTGGCGCTATGTTGATACAAAACACAACCCAGCTGACGTCATCACCCGGGGAATGTCCCTAGATGACTTAACCCGTCATAACATCTACAGTGACGGACCAGCATTCCTCAAGCTCCCGGAAGGAGATTGGCCCACGCCCACCCCGAGGGAAGCAAGTGACGAGGAGGCTGAGAATAAGAAACCCATGTTCTGTGGATTGAGCACTGTTGTCTCCGCAGACCCCAACATAGACGATTGCATTACCATAGAGAGTGCGCAGCAACGGACATTCCTGCGGCACCACCCAGAGATTAAGTCCCCCGCTGATATGTCAGCAGCTGACTACGAGGAAGCAGAATTGCTTCTACTGCAACGAGCCCAGAGAGACTCGTTCCCCGATGAACTAGACTGTCTGCAGGGAGGAAAGCCCGTCCCATCAGACAGCAGATTGATTCATCTGGCCCCCGAGAGTGACACACATACCCTCATCAGAGTGGGTGGTCGCCTGCGGAGAGCCCCCAATTTACCGGATGACATTAAGTACCCGATCGTATTGAACAGCCGACACAAGGTCACAGAGCTGATTATAAAGAAATACGATGAGGATGTACACCACGCAGGAGCAGAGAGAGTCTTCGCGGAAATCAGACGTCGTTACTGGATACTTCAAGGAAGAGAGGCGGTGCGACGCTTCCAGCGAACCTGTCTAGACTGCCAAAAGTGGCGCGCGCAGCCCTGCATACCACGGATGGCTGACCTACCTCCATGTCGCCTCCGACTCGGCGACAAGCCATTCCACTCAACAGGCATGGACTGTTTTGGCCCGCTGCACATAAAGAAAGGAAGAGGCACCGAGAAGCGGTGGGGTATTGTATTCAAATGCATGACCACCAGAGCGATACATATCGAGCTCCCTCCGACCATGAGCGCAGACTCATTCCTTATGGCCTTCCGAAGATTCACATCACGGAAAGGAAAACCGTCTACATTATTGTCCGATCACGGGACAAACTTCAAAGGCGGAGAAAGAGAGCTGAGGGAGAGCTTCCAAGCTATGGGCCCAGAACTTAAGACCCACCTCGCTCCAGCCCAGATTGACTTCCAATTCAACCCCCCAAACGCACCCCACTTCGGTGGAACTTGGGAACGAGAAGTACGTTCTATAAAGACAGCCCTGTACGCAGTACTTGGGGCCCAGACTGTGGCGGAAGAAGTCCTAATGACAGTCCTCACGTAGATTGAGGGAGTATTGAACTCAAAGCCCCTCGGTTACGTCTCCAGTGATGTAGCAGATGTCGACCCAGTCACCCCCAACACCCTCCTGATGGGGCGGCTAGATCCCGCGTTACCCCAGACAATGTACCGGCCTGAAGAAGCGAACGGCCGACGAATGTGGAGGTACAGCCAAGTATTAGCCGACAAGTTTTGGAGCAGTTTCCTACTGCACTACCTACCGTCTCTACAGACCCGCCAGAAGTGGGTAAAAGAGAGAGACAATTTGACGGAAGGAACAGTCGTCATGATTATTGACCAGTCACTACCCAGAGCTATGTGGCCGGCTGGCCGCGTAAGCAAAGTGATCACCGGTGCCGATGGCAAGGTCCGAGCAGCTGAAGTACTCGTCCAGGGGCGCATTTACCCCCGTCCTGTGGCGAGGCTCATAGAACTGCCCCGACTCCCAGACACAATCGATGATGACCATGACCCTATGACTTTGTGAGTTGACTGACCCTTACAGCGAACCCTTGAGTGGTAGACAGTGCGGTTAATCTGTCTCTGCTTAACTAATTGGGTTGGGACCAATTAGGGGGCGGCTGTTCTGAAGGATCAGATTAAACCGAATATATATATTTATTTATATATATATATTTAATTGTATTTGTATATCCCCTGATATCCCTTGTATATTCCTTGTACAATATGCATTGAATATCCCTTCTAGTCTACTGAACATCCCATAATAGTCTCCATTCTACCATTGGACGAGACCTTGGTGCCAGGTCGCCATACCCCTCAGACCAAGTTCAATCGTACCGCTCAACATGTATGGACAAGTCCTAGTTCCGCGTAGGAATATGTCTACCGCACCACTAATGGTACTATTTGTTCATAGTGCGTATATATACTGCGCTATTAAAGTAGAGCTTTTTTTTAGTCCAGTTCCTTACCCTCCAACAGAGTGACAGACGCAAAAGCCTCCCCGCGAACCACGTGTGGGCAGTAAGGCCAATTCGGCCCAGTATCGGCATTGAGACATCGTGTATATTAATATTTGAATAGTCATATTTGGCACTATATCGTCGAGTTGGACGTATTCTATTAAGCTAATAATAGTCTATTCATATGTAGTGCCTCGTGCGGTAAGAGTTCTATAGTAATCAGCACCCCCATCGTTTCGGGCATCAGCTGGACGCTTATCCAGGGTGGTTGACCCCACGTGAAGCTGCACCCGAGGAGCTCCAGGCCAAAGAGCGAGTGGACCTGTATATTGGATTATTCTACCGACGACGGCTAGCCTTCCCCGGCTTGGATTATGCTTTGAGTACTTTGATTATTCTATGGATAAAGGCCAACACTGCGGTGTGTTGGAAATACCCCCCCCGGAGAGGACGACAGGTGAGAAGACGCTCTACACGACGAGGTCGCCTCACGTCTCTCCATCGTGGACCGGAGGACGCCGGCCACAGAGAGTCCAACTGCTTTCATCTGTGGATCGAGGATCGCTGGGCACCGGGTCGCACGACTGTGGGCTCTCCCAGGATACCCTCGGCCAGACGGGATACAGCCAGACTCTACCCCCCCCCTCCAGCTGTCCTACAAGCAGTCGGAACCTTCCCCTAGTGTATCCAGCTATATAATCATTCAAGTATCATTGCTATTGTTCCCTAAATATTCCAGGTTGTATATTTGCTTCCTGCGCAATCAGAGATTGGACATTCGATATTGATCTACCTACGAATACTCATTTGCCATAAAAGTGCATACTATTTCAAATCATAAATGTAATTAAGTGATCGTTGTACATACCTTTTGCTATGTATTATTATTAAACGCAGACTTTCGACTTGGTACATTTGTGTTGGATCCGTTTCATCAGGTGGGAGTGTTTATCATAATTATTTATACCTAGTACTGGGTGGCCAGAGTCTAAAGTACAAGAGGTAGTGGTAGTAAGTATCATATCTAACCATACAGTCAGGGAATTGTACCCCTCAGTTACAGTACTGTACTGGTAATATTATTTATTTGTGTTAACTTCTGAATAAAACAACTTATTAAACACAAGTACATCTTATTGAACATTATTTTGATATTTCATTACCAATTATCATAGCAAAACAGCTTTTTCAAACAGTCTGTAATGCATTTTGGAAACGGGAGATGGGCTCATGGTGTAATGGGCCACCTGGCATGAGAAACATAAGGAGGAAAGAAAAAGTAAGGACTTACTTCTGGTCATTATTTGGGTAGAACACACATATTTTGAATGCCTTCGGCAGGTTTTTTTTTTTTAGCCATTTTAATCTAGATTAATCTAGATTAAATCCAGGATTGCAGATAGATTAATCTAGATTAAAAAAATTAATCTATGCCCACCTCTAATATATATACAACTAGACCATCACTGGTGGAGACAATCACATATGCAGGTAAACAGTTACCAGTGTAAACAGTCATATTGCACAGTTAGACAGTTAATATAATAAATATAATATAATAATATATAAACCCAAAAACATCCATATGGTATGACATTCAATATCTTCACATTAAACATGACCTTTACAAACCCTGTCAGTTTTAATTTGAAAACAGGTTCCCTCATAGTATCTATTACTCTGTCGTCCGTTGGACAGTAAACCGGTGTCATTCTTTCTTATCTGATGGCATACCTGATGAGATGATATTATTTATAATGTCATGTTTACATCTATATTGACACCTTAGGTTCCTAGTAATCACAATGGTCCCCTGGTTGTCCTTATAAACAACAGTCTCCATATATACACAATGTTCATCATTTTAAACGGTTTTGACAGAACGCCCATTCTTCAAAAACACCATATTTGATATAGAGGATATGTTTCTTTTTTTAATTATCTTTTTATTGATTTTCACCATGGTCCATACAAACAATATCTTGACTTCGCCTTCTGCTGTACAAATTGCATCAATTGTTAATAATTATTACTTAAAAGTTGCAGTGCAGAAGTACTATTGCATGCATGAGGACCCATACAGTCAATAACATCCTATACTTGTATGGACCTCCCTCCAGAAAGGCATCAGCAAGGGACAAGACCAGAATATGTGGTAATGATTTGCCTCTGAGAGGCCACACTGTCTCCAGCAGTGGGAAGATTTGGTATGGTGGCTCCCTTGAGCTGGAGTACTGAAGAACCTAATCAGGGATTTTCCAACAAAATTCTCTCCATACTGGTGAACATGATGTTTTCCATTGTATTTCGCATAAATCCTCCCATTCCTCTTCTGTTATATTTAGGATTCCCTCCCTTTCCCATTTCTGTTTTACAATGAATTACCTTTCATCTGTTGTAATCCCTTATAGAGTCTTGAGATGGTTTTTTGGTTTGAGTTCGAGACATAAGCCTCTCTGAAGACTTTTAATAAAATATTTTCAGAAAGTGTTTGTTTACTTTGCTTCAGTAGTTGCTCAATATAGTGCCGAACTTGAAGATATCTGTAAAAATCTTCCTTTTTCAAACCATGCTGCAACTTCAGATCTTGAAAGCTCTTCATTGACCCCTGATGTAAAAAGGTACCATATGCTGTTAGGCCTAGAGTCTCCCACCCTTTAAACCGTAGAGGATATGTTTCAATTACCTACTGCATCTTGAACAATAAATTCATAACCTTATCTTCATAACTTTGAGCAATTGCTCTAGATAAACACATTTTACATTGTCGTAGCTAGAAACATATACTCAGCTTCACAGGCTGATAGTGTCCCTGTAGGCCCTAAGCCCTTAAACCTTTGTCGTCTTTTCTAAAACACCGCTGTCCGTCTGCAGCACCTCTGTGATAACGAAAAACATATTTTTGACGTAGTTTAATTATTCTCTGTGGGGTCAATAAACATACTCCGACACTCTTACTCACTACAGAACATAGGTCAGGGCGAGTACAGGTTGTCCAACTGAATGAAGCTACCCACAGTTTATCTACACATTTCTTACTTTAGTCAAAAACATCTCAGGACCTTTCCCCACATATCTCTTGTGGGATATTTTTACACAGACTGTTCGAAGTCCATACCTATAAAATGGTTTAACCTGCCTAGGTATTTCTTTTGTGGCCTGCAACGATGATCAAATCCTCCACTTCTGTATTTTTAAACATTGAATCACCTCTGTACTTTAACATTGTAAACTACCCACCTTTGTACGTAACATGGGATTAAACATAAGATCCATTTCAGTATTTTAAACCTGGTAACTCATCCACCTCTGTACTTAAACATGGGACCAAACATATGGCTCAATTCTTCAGCATTCAATACATTTTCTATGAACCATACTTTGTATTTACCGTGGTCTTCAATACCCTCCTGGATCGAATACAACCATTTCCCTCCCACTGTCTGTCTGCCCTCTTTGGGGGACAATGTGGCCTCCTTAAAGGTCGGGTTTATCCCACTGGCTACCCTGTAGTAGTACTCAACGGGGGTAGGTGTACTGTTCTCCTCGTCACTCCCTTTCCTGGCATGGTCTGGCAGATATTCTGGGGGTTTGTGTTCCCTTGGGGGATACCTCCCACTGCTTGAGGCGCTTGGCGTCACCCTCAGGTGCTTCTCGTCATCGCCCTCTGGGGGTTGCTGACTGTCTGTCTGCGCAACTAAGTACTAACTGGGGTGTTGTGTTTCTATTTCTACACACCTTGTTCTGGAGTCCAGCTCTGGCTCCTCTGTCTGTGTTCTACAAAAAATCCTTTTACATCCTTGGACTTGGGTTTTCCCCTGTCCTGCAGGTGCGCATAACACACTGATCCAAATCGGTGCATTCTGGCTAGATTACACTTCTTTCCTGTCAGCGCTGTTACAGGCTCTTAGGTAGGTTACTATCTCCTAGCTTACACCTAGCCATTTCGAAAAGGGTGTGCCATTCCCTCTCTGCCACCCCGCTCTGGTGCGTGGGATATGGACGTGACGTCTCGTGTCTTATCTTATACCTTCCCAACAGTGATTGGAACTCTCTGTTTGTGAACTCGGTTTTGTGGTCGGACCTCAAACATCTTACTGTTGTGATGGTTTCGGTGTGGTATTGAAGAGGAGATCCCAAATGCAGGTAACACGAGCAGAGAGAGAAGAAGCTGAGACGACGGACTGAAGTGAACAGGCTTTTACTAAACAGTCAGCAAGCAACAATGATTACAAACGGTATCAAAGGTTACTAAACAAAAGCGAACTGCAAACACGAAAACAATACTCAGCAATGCTGGAAAAATAAGAACTAAGAGAGGAACGGACTCACAGGGAATACGGTGACAAAGGTGAGTAAGTGACCGAAACCAACTGTGATACAATACACTGAAACAAGGCAATGGTGCGACAATGAGTGAGAGGCACGGGCAGGTCTAAATAGCCCCTGTGAATAATAATTACTAATGAGTGCCAGCTGGCATAGGCCAGGCAGGTGAACACAGAATTAGTAAAAGAAAACTCACAACATTGTTAAAAGCATGTGTATATCTAAAGAAACATGTAACGGGATGGCGCCGCAACGAACGGCTGCCTGTCTGTGCGCTCCGTCGAGACTGTGCTTACTTTTGTTAATATTTATAGTTTTTAGAGTTTTGTTTGTACCAACTGTTGGTGCATTTAATGTGTATGACCGTCAGTCACTCATAGACATTGGATTACGGGAAACTTACCAACTGGATTACTCACTGGACCAGCTTTCCGAACCGCAACAATGGCCTGAAGAAATTCTCCGGAGATTAGGACCAGATCCTTTGTTCCTTGATCCCAGGAACAGAGGACCCAGACGGCGAGGAAAGAGAGCTGGAGTCCGTAACAGGCTGAGAACCAGGCGGCACAGGACACCACTACCCAGTATATTGCTAGCCAATGTACAATCAATTGACAATAAACTGGATGACATCCGAGCAAGGATTCAATACCAAAGAGACGTTAGGGACTGCAACGTTCTCAGCTTCACTGAAACGTGGCTCACGCCGGAGGTTCCAGACCACGCAATTCAACCAGCCGATCACTTCTTTATCCATCGCAAGGATCGGACATCAGAGTCCGGTAAACAACGTGGAGGAGGTATTGCCTTCATGTTTAACAAAAATTGGAGCGATCCAACTAACGTGAAGGAATTATCCAACCACTGCTCCCCAGACCTGGAATATATAACCATCAAGTGTCGTCCTTTCTTCCTCCCGAGGGAGTTAACGGCGATCATCCTGATCGGAGTGTATATTCCACCGCAAGCCAGCAACAACGCTGCGCTCTCCAGACTCCACGACGAGGTAAATAGAATACAAGCGACGAACGTTAACGCCGCCATTTTGGTGCTGGGCGATTTCAACAGCGCCAATCTGAGAAAGGTATTACCTGACTTCTATCAGCATGTGACTTGCAACACCAGAGGCGGTAACATCCTAGATCACTGTTACACGCAATTTAAAGGTGGCTACAAGGCTCATTCTGATAGTGGCTTTGGTAAATCAGATCACGCGTCAATCTTTCTTTCACCAAAGTACAAACAGAGAATTAAAAGTACTCCTGTAGTCTCGCGAGAGGTGCAGAAATGGGATTTGACGTCAGAGGAGACGCTCCGGTCTGTGTTTCACTGCACAGACTGGAATGTGTTCCGCGACACAGATAACATTAATGTCTACACGGAGACAGTGCTGGACTATGTTTGTACTAGGGTGGAAGAAACAATCCCCACTACCAAAATGAGAGTTTACCCAAATCAAAAACCCTGGGTAGACAAATCCGTCCGTGAAGCTCTGAGAGAGCGCACCAAAGCATACAACGACGGCCTAGTGGCAGGCAACATGAATGACCACAAGGTGGCAGGATACAACGTAAGGAGGACAGTGTCAGAGGCCAAACGGCGCTACAGGGATAAAATTGAACTCCAGTTTGAACAAGCTGACTCTAGAGCTATGTGGCAGGGGCTCAAAACGATGACAGACTACAAAGGCGCCTCCCTCAAACTGAACAGTGACATCTCCTTAGCAAATGACCTCAATACCTTCTATGCGAGGTTTGATGCTGGTAATAACAACACCAGCTCACAAGCCACGGCAATGGGGGGGGGGGGGGTCGGCTGCTGATGGAGGCGCAGTGTTCAGGGTAACAGAGCATGAGGTGAGGCGGACCTTTAAAAAAGTGAATATCAGGAAGGCAGCAGGTCCGGACGGCATCCCCGGCCGCGTCCTAAAAGTCTGTGCCGACCAACTGGCCCCAGTATTCACTGACATATTTAACCTGTCCTTAGAACAGGCTGTCATCCCCACCTGCCTGAAAAAGTCCACTATTATCCCTGTACCCAAAAAATCCAAGCCTGCTTGCCTCAACGACTACCGCCCTGTAGCTCTCACCTCCATAGCCATGAAGTGCTTTGAGAAGCTAGTAAAGGGCTGCTCCTAAAATCTGCTCCTCCCTCCCCATCAACATGGACCCCCTGCAATTTGCATACCGCCCCAACAGGTCCACGGAGGACGCCATAGCCCATGTGCTGCACACAGCAGCATCACACCTGGACAAGAGGCAGGGGAACTATGTGAGAATGCTATTCATCGACTACAGCTCGGCATTCAATACCATAGTCCCCTCCATACTCATAGCCAAGCTCAGGGACCTGGGCTTGGGCTATGACCTCTGCCAGTGGGTCTTGTACTTCCTGACTGGCAGACCCCAGGTGGTGAGAGCAGGCAACTGCACCTCCTCATCCATCACCCTCAACATAGGGGCCCCCCAGGGCTGTGTTCTGAGTCCCCTCCTCTACTCCCTGTACACACACGACTGTGTGGCTCAGCGGAGTAGCAATACAATCATCAAATTTGCTGACGACACAGTGGTGGTGGGCCTGATCTCTGCCAACGACGAGAGGGCCTACCTGGAAGAGGTCAAGGTCCTGGCGGGATGGTGCCAGGAAAACAGCCTCTCCCTGAACGTCAGCAAAACAAAGGAGATGATTGTGGACTTCAGGAGGTCGGGGGTCAAGGACTACAGCCCCCTCAGCATCGACGGGGCACCGGTTGAGAGAGTCAACAGCTTTAAGTACCTCGGAGCCTACATATCCGAGGACTTGACATGGACCACACACATTGACAGTGTTGTGAAGAAGGCACGACAACGCCTCTACTTCCTCAGGCGCCTAAGGAAGTTCCAAGTCAGTCAGAAGATCCTTAAGAACTTCTACTCATGTACAATAGAGAGCATCTTGACCGGCAACATCACCTCCTGGTTTGGGAATAGCACTGCACAAGACCGAAGCAGACTACAAAGAGTGACACGTTCAGCCGAACGCACAATTGGAGGGGGGCTCCCCACCCTCCAGAACATTTACAACAAGCGTTGCAAGGGCAAGGCTAAGAGAATCATTAAAGACTCCAGTCACCCGAACAACTGCCTCTTTGAACTGCTGCGGTCAGGCAAGCGATACCGGAGTCTCAAGGCGAGCACAGAAAGACTCAGAAGAAGCTTCTATCCCCAGGCCATCAGGCTGCTAAACGAACAATGAATGAACACTACACAACAACAACCACCAAACGCACATAGCACACACATCCACACGCACACACTCACTTTAAACAAACACACTGTAGCACCCACTCCACACACTTTATAGCACACACCCACTTTAAACAAACACACTGTAGCACCCACTCCCCACACTTTATATTTATTGATGAAGGATTGCACTACAACTCGTACACCTTACTGTAAATTGTACCTAAAATTGTACCTCATCCCATTTCTGCTTTGCACTAGATAGTACTGTACATTAGTACACTGCATAGTATTGTATATTATATGGTAACTCAGAACATTGTACATATGTCTATACCGAACACTGTGACCTCATTTTTCTTCTTCTAAATTACATGCTATATTATGTTATTTGATACTATCTTGTCTAGCACAGTCTCTGGAGCATAACAGTAAGAAGCATTTTGTATTTGTATGAAAGTATTCTGTACTTCTGTATGACAACTATTAAAGAACTTGAACTTGAACTTGAACTAAAACAAACAGCCCTTAAAAGGAACATACATATGTAAAGAAGTTAACACTATTAAAACCCTGTATAAAGGGAATGAGCCTTAAAGGAAACACAAGTAAAGTATTAACACTATAAAAACATATGCAAAAGAGATGAACCTTTAAAGGGACATGAAAAGGATACCTTAAAGGAAACATATGAAAAGGTTGAACATTTCAGGAACATATGTAAGGATAAACCTTTTAAGGAAACATGTAAAGATAAACCCTTTAAAACACAAGCTACACACCACACAACATGAACAGAGAAAACACAGCACCAATATCATTCAGCAGACCCAGACTAAGATGCCACAGGGAGTCCAGGATCTGGAGTTGCTGCGTTTGGCCACCAGAGGGCGGCAGAAAACCACTGATCACATTGTTCGAGCGTGATCCCTGGCTGGGACCATGACAACTGTACCATAAGGAGCTACGTCTGCCAGGAATTTTTCCGTGGCCTGGAGTGTGTCACTCTTTTCTTTGATAAAGTGAACAAACACTGCCCCTGTACACACGTCTGTAAAAGACTGTACATATCCAAAAGCTCCTATGGACTCGTTGCTTACTGGGCCGGCTAGGTCCATGTCAACTAGTGCAAGTGGTACCCTTACTCCGTCTGTGGGATTTCTGTATCTCGGTTGGGTAAACTTCTCCGTTTTGCACATTGCACAATTTTTGTCAGGTCTACGCTTCTCCCCCTCAATGTGCATACCCTCTGACACTACTTGCAGTTTCAGTAAATCCTCGTAATTACAATGACCCATAATCTCGTGCCATGTCTGAATATCGTGACTGGCCGTCCCGCTACACACATCATCATTATCGTTACACTGGTCGTAGTCATTACACTCCGTTTTCAGATAAAATACTCTCTGGTACATCTTTATGTCAAACCGGGTACCGTCAGGTTCTACAATATATTCTCTGGTACATCTTTATGTCAAATCGGGTACCGTCAGGTTCTACAAGAAAATGTTTACCTTTATCGAAGAATACCTTGGCGCCGCTTGCAGTAGCAGCTATTACAGAGAATAGTCCTTGTAAGAACGATGGTCCGTATAGAGCGTTCTTTAGCGTCACCGCATGCCTGGCGCCCCCCACTGTCCGTGGGCACACCTGTGCATCTTCCCTCTCCTGCGCCAATCCGCAGGTGCGTCCCCCGCCCGCTAGCTCCATGCAGTGCCTCTCTGGGTGGAAAGTGTCGTCAAAGTTCTTGAACTGACTCCTGTCGTTGGTGGCATGGGACGACGCACCTGTGTCCAGTCCACGATCAGACCCCTTCTCTGGGCCCGCTGCGGCTGGGCCGGTCCGGCGATGCCCGCCGTCCGCGCTCCAAAAGCGCAGTCTCCTTGTCCCGTTATCCTCCGGCCGTCGTCTCGACTCGCCTCACGTCGATCGTCGCCACCATCGATTCTCCGGGCGTCATCTCGTTTCATCTCACGTCGATAGTCGCCGCCGCTGTGTCCGCTGTCGTCATCCTGTCCACAGCCGTTATCTTGTCCGTAGTCGCCATTTTGTCCGTGGCCTCCGACTCGTCTGTAGCCGCCATTTTGTGCGTGGCCTTCGTCTCGTCTGTAGTCGCCATTTTGTTCATGCGCGTATCGCGCGCTCTGGTCGTGTTTCTTCATGCACGCTCTCTCTGTGTGCCCCATGGATTTGCAGAAGCCACACCAGACAGTCTCTGTGCATTCGCCTCTCCGATGGCTCCTATCTCCGCATCGCCAACACGCCAGTTCCATCGTGGTCCTGGTTCTCTCTCTTGGCGTCGCTCGGGCCCTCAGCACCCACTCCCCCTCCTCCGTGGCGGCTGGGTGGGTGTCTTCTGAGGCCTCAAAGTTCCTTAACTCAGCCTTGAACTGTCCCAACGTAATGTCCGTTGAACCGTGTGTTACCAGGAGTGTGAACGGTTTGTACAGCTCCGGTAGTCCTCTCATTATCATTGCCATCATTAGCCCATCACTTGGTGCTTCTCTGGCACTCCTCAGTGGCGTCGTGATTTTCTCCCTCAGTACCGCCAGGCTTTCTCGGCCTCTGTCTTTAGCGTCGCGGAATATCAGCCCCAGGCTGGCGTCGTCGAGCATCGGCGTTAACTCACAGTACGCGCTAGCATTCCGCTGGTCGTCCAGGGCTTGTCCCTCCGCCGTCAGCTCTCCGGTGGGGGTCGCCAGGACCGTCTCCTTCAGCCCCGCCCCGTGCATGCAGCACAGCATGCGCTCTCCCCAGAACTCACAGTTCTCTGCTTTTCCATTGAATATCGGCCACTAGTCTCTTCTCTTGTTTTCCATCCTCTTCGTTAATGGTATGCTTAGCTTTTACTCTGGTTGGCCTAGCGACTAGCCACGCGGTGCTCCCGGTGCTATCCTAGCCTATAACTTCAGCTAAGCTTGCTACAGTACCTCCACTATTTCGCCCCGGCGTTATCTGGGCCCATAACCTGTTAACAGAACTCAACTTAGGGCGACAATAATGTGGTCAAGAGGCATGGTTTCTATCTTGTGCCTGAACTGGCGTGGCTTCTTTTATTCACATGTAAGCAGCAGTAGTACAACTCTTCTCTCTCTGAGAGACATTGGGGGAGAGAACGAAAGGGGTGGATACCTTTCCTTTTATAGTTGCCATAAGGTAGGGTACCTGGGTGGCTCCGCCTAGAGCACCCTCTGGTGGGAGCAGATATATATATACAACTAGACCATCACTGGTGGAGACAATCACATATGCAGGTAAACAGTTACCAGTGTAAACAGTCATATTGCACAGTTAGACAGTTACTAACAATCCTATACAGAGCCTCTGATCTCAACAAATATCATATCATATCATGCAAATTAAAAGAAGGCACAACGTATAATTTGTTTTAATACATGTATTAAATGGTAATACATTTGCAATTGCGATACTGTTTGACAAAAGTATTGTTTTTATTTTCAAACGTATTCAAGTATAAACATCATAACCATGTCACAACAGCATTTATAATGTATATTATCACCAATACGTTAGTTTAGCAATAGGTTAAAGTGTTATTAGATCGATTTTACTTTTGGAAATGGTCTATTTATTTCGCGAGAGGTGACCATTTTGGAAAACCTTGAACCATGGGAATTGTAGTTTTTTGCGGCCATTTGTGGACATCCATAGCTCTGGATCTGCGTTGGAATTTTTCAAAACTATACTTCCTGAAAGCCTCTATGGGGTTTCAAGCTTTATAGTTCTGTATGCATTTTTTAATAACTCTTATTATTCTGGATAATAAGCCACATATTCTTGGTATCTAAAGACATCTATGGACCTCAGTGAATGTATTCCCAGTGTCAGAAATATTGTGTCTATTACTAGGCTTGCTTAAATTGTGATTGAATTATGATTTTTCTTTGCATCTTTGAGAGTGAATAACACCATGCTAATAATTACCAGACATGTACAGTAAAACTGCCACTGATCTCGTTCAGTACCTTCTTGAGATCATGTGTACAAAGAATCTAAGGAAATAAATAAAGAGAAGATGATTAAACAGAAGGTTCTGTAGATACAGTACTGAATTCTCCCATCCGGACCAATGCAATTTGAAATATTATTATAGAATATAGAATAGCAGGCTTATAAATTACCTTATTATAGCCAATTTATATATATATTATCTTTCACATGCCCAAGTTCAATTTGGATTTAGTATCACCAGGCGTGTATAAGAACAGATAATGAAATCTACTGGTCGCCTCTGGCGGATTATACAGACATTTCGAAGAGGAAAATCTATCTAATACACTGTGGTGCTGAGAGACGGGAGTCTGAGGCGGTGTCACGAAGCCGAAGGTAACTCCTTTAATATTCATCAGCACAACTACAAGATACAACACGTTACTAGAAAGCTAAACAGAATGTTAGAGTTTCTAGAAGGTTCTACTATGACATCATCACCAACATTCCAGCATGTCCTACTATGACATCTTCACCAACGTTCCAGAATGTTCTGGCATAACTAACGTTCTAGAATGTTCCTAACAATAGTTCCGTGGGTGAATTATGTACCATTACAATCACTACACAAGCCCCCCCCCCCGACCTCGGTGCGTGCGGAAAACTGGGGGCGGAGAGGGAGGAGCGGCGTAAGTGCTCTCGTCCTCCCCAACACCGGGGCACTGACATCGGTGAGGTCGCCGGTGACTCCGTGGGAGGCTTTAACCTATTCCTAAACTAACGTATTGATGATAATATACATTCTAAATGCTGTTGTGACATGGTTGTGATGTTTATACTTGAATACGTTTGAAAAAAAAATCGCTGCTTTTATAGAACAGTCTGGAAAATATTGATTTATGACCAGATGACATTTGCGGTCCGCCGACGGACCGCATGGGTGGAAGAGGTTAAATGCCAGTGTTTATGATGGCATCACAAATTATTGTTAAAAAACAGGCTAGCATATGATTAGCAACAACACTGATTTTGATGGATTTTCAGTTTTTTTGTGATGTCAGATTGAAAAAAATACTCACTCTTACCATAAGGGACTAAATTGTCCTCTTCAAAAATGCCAAAAAAATATGACTATATGTTGAAATAATTTACCAGTTTTTCATTCATAAATCTTTTATTCAACTTCAGCCCTGATCATAACACCACATATCCAATTCATTTTTAATTCTAACCCTTTAAATGCCAGTGTGTGTGATGGAATATATTTGCAATATATCAAATGCAAAGTAGATTTTTCTGGGGGGGGGGGGGGTTATTACAGGCTAGCATGTGTCATTGATTAGCAACAACACTGATTTAGATGGATTTTTTGTTTTTTGTAAGGGTCCCACCTCCACAAATCACAAATAAGCTAGAGGAAGCCAGAGGAATCTAGAGGAAGCCAGAATAAGCTAGAGGAAGCCAGAGGAATCCAGAGGAAGCTAGAGGGAGCTAGAGGAAGCCAGAATATGTTAGAGGAAGCTAGAGGAAGCCAGAGGAAGCCAGAGGAAGCCAGAGAAAGCTAGAGGAAGCTAGAGGAAGCCAGAGGAAGCCAGACTATGTTAGAGGAAGCCAAAGGAAGCCAGAGGAAGCCAGAGGAAGCTAGAGGAAGCCAGAGGAAGCCAGACTATGTTAGAGGAAGCCAAAGGAAGCCAGAGGAAGCCAGAGGAAGCTAGAGGAAGCCAGAGGAAGCCAGACTATGTTAGAGGAAGCCAAAGGAAGCCAGAGGAAGCCAGAGGAAGCTAGAGGAAGCCAGAGGAAGCCAGAGGAAGCTAGATGAAGCTAGAGGAAGCCAGAGGAATCCAGAGGAAGCCAGATGAAGCCAGAGAAAGCTACAGGAAGCTAGAGGAAGCCAGAGGAAGCCAGAATATGTTAGAGGAAGCCAAAGGAAGCCAGAGGAAGCCAGATGAAGCCAGAATGAGCTAGAGGAAGCCAGAGGAAGCTAAAGGAAGCCAGAATAAGCTAGAGGAAGCCAGAGGAATCCAGAGGAAGCCAGAGAAAGCTAGAGGAAGCTAGATGAAGCCAGAGGAAGCCAGAATATGTTAGAGGAAGCCAAAGGAAGCCAGAGGAAGCCAGAGGCAGCTAGAGGAAGCCAGAATGAGCTAGAGCAGTGGTTCTCAAACTTTTTACACCAAGTACCACCTGAGAACGTAGCTGGCTCTCCAAGTACCACCATATGACCGGCGTTAAAATACAGTCTATTCAGCTATGCACAGTTCACGCAGGAGGCAAATGTATTCCTAATACCATTATTTATTGTTAACTTTCGTCAGACACAGCCACAATGTACAAAGGGATAGCACTAGAACTAGCAAACGCTTCCACACAACTCATACAATGCAAGGGGCATTGAGAACATAATAACTAACATTCTCACATAGCAAGTGAGAAATTTAAGAACAACTGTATTTCAGCAAATGTACTTAATTCTCTCTCTATCTCTCTCTCTCTCTATCTCTCTATCTCTCTCTCTCACACAGCAAGCAATTGTCCGTCATTCTCTCTCACACTCTCTCACACTCTCTCTCACACTCTCTCTCACACTCTCTCTCACACACACACACACACACACACACACACACACACACACACACACACACACACACACACACACACACACACACACACACACACACACACACACACACACACACACACACACACACACACACACTTATTTTGTTACAAAAACTTAATTTCCTGCATTCTGGTGCAGGAATTTTTGAAATTTTACCCTTTAAATGCCAGTGTTTGTGATGGGCATCACAAATTATTGTAAAAAAGAAAATAAAACACATATTCAATACATTTTTGAATGTTTACCCTTTAAATGCCAGTTTGTGTGATGGCATCACAAATTATTGTTAAAAAAAAACACACAAAGTTGACAGATTTATGGATTAGAATGGCTACCCCTCTGGATTTCCCTTGAAATGACGAATGATAAACCTGACCCACCCATCTCCTCTTTAATTTGATATGATCCGTTCCCTTTAAGTGGGTCTCTTGAAGGAAAGCAATGTTAGCGCCAAGATGTTGAAGATGATGTATCACCTTACTACATTTGATCGGTTGATTTAGGCCTCTGCAATTCCAGCTGCAAAACCTAAGTACACCTCCCGACCGCTGTGCTGATCTAGGTTGGGTCATAATACCGGCAAGATAATGAATAGATGTGCTGGGTACACCGCAAATGAGAAACACTGAAAACAATAAAATAAAACTGCAATAGGGCGACCAAGCCAAGTACACAAAAATAAAAAAGAACTGATACAGACAACATTACTCCCCCTTCCCTCCTCCCCCCTCCCTCCTCCCCCCTCCCCCCTCTCCCCTCCCTCCTCCCCCCTCCCCCCTCACGCCGAAGCATCTCCCGCTGAGATACGCGTGTGGTGTGGTGCCCGGAGCTCCTGCCCTCTCCAGATGTGACAAATGTTAATATTGTGAAATATCGTAGTCCCAAAATGAAATAGTCTGTATATGCTCAGTCATATGGACATGAATTATGAACTTGCCTTTCAGCTGATGGTTACAGTCTGGGGAACCGCTTTTCTGAGTTTAGTGTTTATGAAAGTCGAGGCGGCGGCCGGGTCTTCAAACGTGTGCGTTGAACCACTCGGCAGAGTGATTTTCAGAACCGCAGGAAAAATCTGTCAACTTTGTTTACTCCGATATTATCTCGGATCCTGGCGGGAGATTTGTGATAGTTATAGGACGGCTGTATGATGTACCAGTAATTCTGGCTAATGTATACGGCCCCAATTGGGACAATGAGAACTTTTTTCAAACACTGTTTGCCAGGATACCTGATATGTCAACACATTATCTGATTCAGGGTGGAGACCACAATGTCTGGATTAATCCTAGATTAGATCGCTCATCACCCAGGAATAGTGTACCTTCAAGATCTGCCAAAATCATTCATGCCTTTATGAATGAATTCAAGGTCTCTGACCCCTGGCGATTTTTAAACCCACAAGGAAGACAATATTCTTTCTTTTCACATGTTCATCAAACTTATTCTCGTATTGACTTTTTTCTGATTGATAATCGACTCATCCCATCACTACACTCCTGCTCTTATGAAGCGATCGTATTGTCGGATCATGCTCCAGTGCTTCTGGAGTTGTGCTTCCAGGAATATAACAACTCGCCACCTCCCTGGCGCCTAAATTGCCGTTTATTGTCAAATGAGAATTTTGTTAATTTCATACACAACCAAATCGATTTTTTTATATCGACCAATAAGACCCCTGAGATTTCAGCATCTTTACTATGGGAGACATTGAAGGCATATCTGAGGGGTGAGATAATCTCATATAGCGCCTATGAAAGGAAGGATAGAAAAAAACAGATGAGTGACTTGACTAAGCAGTCAATTAGATAACATACATGCTACTCAACCATCCCCGGATGTCTATAAAGAACGTCTCTCCCTCCAAGCTAAATTTGATGTCCTCTCCTCTGCTTACGTGGAGGATCTAATGATTAAATCCAGACAGACGTACTATGAGCATGGAGACAAGTCTAATAAATTATTGGCCCATAAGTTACGACAGGCCTCTGCCTCACATCAGATCCCTCAAATCCAGACAACCAATGGTTTAACTACGGATCCCAAGCTAATTAATGAAGAATTTAAAAACTTTTATTCCTCCTTATATACATCTGAACAAACCTCTGACCCTTCTGCCTATGATAATTTTTTTAATTCATTGGATATACCACAGATAAACCCAGAGGCTGCCACAGGGCTGGAGGGACCAGTCACGATAGATGAGCTCAGAGAGGCCGCCTACTCTATGCAAACAGGGAAGTGTCCGGGGCTAGATGGTTACCCTATAGAGTTCTACAGGAAATTCTTTGATAAACTGGCACCCATTTTAATTGACATGTATGCAGATTCATTTAGGTCACTTAAGTTACCCCCATCCCTTACTCAAGCCTCGATTTCTCTGTTGCTAAAAAAAGATAAAGACCCCCTATCCTGTGGAAGTTATCGTCCTGTCAGTCAGTTGACGGTAGATTTAAAGCTTCTATCAAAGCTCTTAGCTATGCGCTTAGAACCTGTCCTTCCCACTATCATATCTCCAGACCAAACAGGTTTTATCCAGAATAGATATTCATTTTCCAACATTAGACGTCTCTTTAATGTCATATATAGCCCTTCCTCCACAACTAGCCCGGAGGCTGTCATCTCACTAGATGCGGCCAAAGCTTTTGACCGTGTGGAGTGGGGATATCTTTTCGACACATTGAAAAAGTTTGGACTGGGGGATAACTTTGTAGCTTGGGTGAAATTACTTTACACCTCTCCCACTGCCTCAGTAAGGACTAACAACACACGGTCAGCACAGTTCCATCTACACCGCTCCACGAGACAGGGTTGCAATTTGAGCCCACTCCTGTTCGATGTTGCCATTGAACCGTTGGCCATCGCACTTCGATCAGACCTTCGTATAAAAGGTATAATCAGAGGGGGTGTTGAACAGAGGACCTCCCTATATGCAGATGACCTGCTTCTATACGTGTCTGACATCTCCACATCTATTCCAGCTGCACTTGACATATTCACCCGATTTGGCCGTATTTCAGGGTATAAACTAAATTTAGACAAAAGTGAACTTCTTCCATTGAATGCAGAAGCTCGAAGTTATCCACTGCATAACTTCCCATTGAAAATTTCCCCCCATGGCTTCAAATATCTCGGTATCCAAATTAGGGATACATTTGGGGACCTATTCAAATTTAATTTTGGCTCTCTACTGACTCGATTTCAGGAAGATTTTGAACGTTGGTCATTATTACCTCTCTCTCTTGCTGCACGTATCAATTGCGTTAAGATGAACTCTCTCCCAAGGTTTTCTTATCTTGTCCAGTGCCTGCCTATCTTTCTTCCCCACTCATTCTTTCAAAAAATTGACAGCCTAGTGTCCAAATTTATTTGGAATAACAAAGTTCCCAGAATTAGTAAAGCTCTATTACAAAGGAGTAGATCTCTGGGTGGCATGGCTCTACCTAACTTCAGAGCCTACTATTGGGCAGCCAATCTCAGAATCATACAGCAATGGCTACAGTCAGACAAACCTCTGGTGTGCCCTATGTGGGTTGACATCGAAGCCTCATCTGTCAAACCTGCTTCACTAACCGGTCTTATACATGCCCCCATTAGTTCTCCATTGGCCCCCTACTTCAAAAATATAATCGTTAAAACTACATTCAGAATTTGGAATCAATTCAGACGCCACTTTGGGTTTAAAACTCTATCCCACTTGGCCCCGATAGCAGCTAACCCTTTATTTCACCCCTCATTGATGGATGGAGCATTCTCCTTATGGGCCTCACTCGGTATTAAAACACTAGGTGACCTATATATAGATAATGTTTTTGCCTCCTTTCAGCAATTATCAGAGAAATATTCAATCCATAGCCGACATTTCTTTCGGTATCTACAGATTCGTAGCTATGTCTGTAGCATTAACCCTATATTTCCCAACCTTCCAGAGGTAACACCCATCGACTCCTTTTTAACCCCGATGTCTTCCATCAAGGGCATGATATCGACTATGTACAATCTCATTCTCTCCTTATGTCCAACCACAATACACAATATTAAAAGTAAATGGGAGGAGGATTTAGAGGAGGAGATCTCGGATGACATTTGGGTTGACATTCTACGTCTTGTTCATTCTTCTTCTATTTGTGCAAGACACGGGCTGATACAATGCAAAATTGTTCATCGAGTACACCTGACGAAAGTCAGATTAGCCAAAATGTATGAAGATATCGATCCTATATGTGATAGATGTCATTCGGCCCCAGCCACATATACTCACATGTTTTGGACATGCCCCTCCTTGCACAGGTATTGGACAAATATTTTTGAAACCATCTCGGGAAGTATTGAGACAAATCTTGAACCAAATGTATTGACAGCGCTTTTTGGATACTCCCCACCTATGTTATCACTTTCAAAGCACAAAGCACACGTTGTGGCATTTACCACTCTACTGGCCAGGCGGCTGATTCTGTTTAAATGGAAGTCCGCTGCTCCCCCCACTCACCTTCATTGGATTAGAGACATACTATACTTTATCAAACTTGAAAAGATAAGATGCACTCTGAGAGGTTCTTCATCTATGTTCAAGAAAACGTGGGGTTCATTCCTGGTACTTGTGGATGATGTACAGTTCCATACTATTCCAGAATAACAATTTGTATGCTGCTTGTTGGTATTCTTCTGTGTGAACGTTAATCCAACGTGAGTTATTTGATATACCGGATATACATTGGAGAAGCATATTTGGGTACCTAAACATGTGCTATATATTTGATATACTATGTATATACGTTTGAGACGACTGTCGAGCGACCAAGTCAGTGTTTGTTTGTATTATTATTTACTTTTGAACTCTGTTCTATTTTCTCTTGTTTTTTATTTTTTTTATGTTATTTTCTTCTGTTTAATGTTGTTATCTGTTCTATGTGGACAATGACAATACAACAATGTATATATACAGACATATACTTATAATGTCTATGTCCTCAAAAAAGTATAATAAACAAAAAAGTGAAAAAAAAAAAGAAATGTACAAATATATAAAAACAGGACACATAAAAACAGTAAGAAAATGTACAAATACATAACAGCATGTCACATGTGTTCACATGACTGGTTGGTCTTCAGCCATTTTTTTTAGTTGCCCTCTAAAAGAAGCAATGGTGGGGCTTTCCCTCATGGAAATGGGGAGACTGTTCCATGTTTGACTGCCTTTTATGGACAGGACGTTTTGACCAAACGTGGTCAGTCTACGTTGGACCATGCAGTCACCTCTGGTGTCTGACCTGGTGCAGAGTCCAGTGTTTCTTTTTTTGTAGATGAATTATGTACAGGAGGGGGAGTGTGGTGGAATATTATCATGTCATTATGGATCTGTGTTGTTTTATCATTTTACAGACTGTTACACTGAGATCAGCGTAATGTGTGTGTGTCTCTTTCTTTCTGTCTTTAAGAGACACACACAATAATCCTCTGTCCTCCCCGGCCAGCCAAAACAATGTTGTTATTAACTCCTGTAGATGGGAGCCATTTCTGTTGACTTTCATCATATCCTTGCTGGAGCTTAGACTCAAGAAGGGGATCAGGCTCCATCTTAATATATCTGACTTTAATCTGTTATTCAAGGGAATGTAGTTGAGGTCAAATAACCCTGAGACATCTCTTGGCAGGCTCACCCCCAGTTAATGTAATGAGTTTACTTCCCATTTAAATTTATATTTCTCTCTAATATTGTTGGGGGGGTTGTAGTTAAACGTAAGTATTTGAGTCTTCTGGATATTTAATTTATAGCCTGAGAATGTCCCATATTCTTCTAGCAAGTTCATTCGTTTTGGAATTGTCTGTGTGGGTTGGGTCAGGTACACCATGACATCATCCGCGAAAAGGCTGAGTTTATGTTCTCCGTCTGCCATGCCCACTCCCTTTATGTTTACATTTTGTCTTATGTCTAATAATGTGTAGTGATCTTCTAATGCTGTCTTGTGTCTGCCTCTGTCTAATGAAGCCTGTCTGATCCAGATGTATGCGGTCTGGTAGGATCCTATCTATTCTTTGTGATATTATTGATGTAAACAATTTATATTCCAAGTTTAGCACACTTACTGGACGGTAACTACCGCACTCTAGTTTGTCTTTCCCTTCCTTGGGATGACTGAAATTATTGTTTCTCTCCATGAGGGGGGGGGGACTTCCTTCTTCTCCAAAAACCAATTGAACGCCTTCAGTAGTGTTGGGGTCAATTGTTCTTTAAATGTTTTATACCATTCGGCTGTATATCCATCTGTGCCAGGGGCTTTATTTGCTTTTAGTCTAGAGATTGCGGCGTGTACAGTAGTTCCTCTATTGTTATTTCGGTTATCAAGTCATTATTTTGATTTGCTGTTACTTGCAATAAATGTTTTTATTGAAAAAAAAAAAAAAAAAAAAAAAAAAAAAACACACAAAAAGTAAAATATTTACAATATATCAAATGCAAAGTACATTTTTCTGGGGGGGATTATTACAGGCTAGGCATGTGTCAATGATTAGCAGCAACACATATTTTGATGGATTTTTTGTAATGTCAGATTTAACACCAACTCTTTTCAGAAAAGTGGGAGTATTTCATTTTTTATCTGACATTACAAGAAATCTAAAAATAAATGGTTATGATCAGGGCTGAAGTTGAATTAAAGATTTATGACTGTTTAGACTGCATTACTCTCTGTCACAGTGATCTCCTGGTTGTTCCCCACTTAGATTATCTAACACTGGCCTGGCCTGCTTCTAAGTTCAGTGGCCTGACTGCCTGACTGACTGCCGGCCTGACTGCTTTTTTGGAAATGTTTTCAAGTACCACCAGCAGTACCACCAAGTACCACTAGTGGTACGCGTACCACAGTTTGAGAACCACTGAGCTAGAGGAAGCCAGAGGAAGCCAAAGGAAGCCAGAGGAAGCCAGAGGAAGCCAGAGGAAGCTAGCATGTGTCATTGATTAGCAACAACACTGATTTTGATGTTTTTTTTGTTTTTTTGTAAGGGTCCCACCTCCACAAATCACAAATAAGCTAGAGGAAGACAGAGGAATCTAGAGGAAGCCAGAATAAGCTAGAGGAAGCCAGAGGAATCCAGAGGAAGCTAGAGGAAGCCAGAATATGTTAGAGGAAGCTAGATGAAGCCAGAGGAAGCCAGAGGAAGCTAGAGGAAGCCAGAGGAAGCCAGCATATGTTAAAGGAAGCTAGAGGAAGCCAGAGGAAGCTATAGGAAGCCAGCGGAAGCTAGATGAAGCCAGAATAAGCTAGAGGAAGGCAGAGGAAGGCAGAGGAAGCCAGAGGAATCCAAAGGAAGCCAGAGGAAGCCAGAGGAAGCCAGAGGAAGCTAGAGGAAGCCAGAATGAGCTAGAGGAAGCCAGAGGAAGCTAAAGGAAGCCAGAAGAAGCTAGAGGAAGCCAAAGGAATCCAGAGGAAGCCAGAGGAAGCCAGAATAAGCTAGAGGAAGCCAGAGGAAGCCAGATGAAGCCAAAGGAAGCCAGAGGAAGCCAGGGGAAGCTAGAGGAAGCCAGAGGATCAAGATGAAGCCAGAGGAAGCTAGAGGAAGCCAGAATAAGCTAGAGGCGCCAGCTGAAGCTAGAGGAAGCCAGAGGAAGCTAAAGGAAGCCAGAAGAAGCCAGAGGAAGCTAAAGGAAGCCAGATGAATCTAGAGCAAGCTTGAGGAAGCCAGAGCAAGCCAGAATATGTTAGAGGAAGCTAGAAGAAGCTAGAGGAAGCCAGCTAGATGAGGCCAGAATAAGGTAGAGGAAAGCAGAGGAAGGCAGCGGAATCCAATGGAAGCCAGAGGAAGCCAGAAGAAGCTAGAGGAAGCTAGAGGAAGCCAGAGGAAGCCAGAGGAATCTAGAGGAAGCCAGGGGAAGCTAGAGGACGCCAGAGGAAGCTAGAGGAAGCTAGAGGAAGCCAGAGGAAGCCAGAATAAGCTAGAGGAAGGCAGAGGAAGCCAGAAGAAGCCAAAGGAAGCCAGAGGAAGCCAGAGGAAGCTAGAGAAAGCCAGAATGAGCTAGAGGAAGCCAGAGGAAGCTAAAGGAAGCCAGAAGAAGCTAGAGGAAGCCAGAGGAATCCAGAGGAAGCCAGAGGAAGCCAGAATAAGCTAGAGGAAGCCAGAGGAAGCCAAGGGAAGCCAAAGGAAGCCAAAGGAAGCCAGAGGAAGCCAGAGGAAGCTAGAGGAAGCCAGAGGAAGCTAGAGGAAGTCAGAGGAAGCTAGAGGAAGCTAAGCTAGAGGAAGCCAGATGAAGCTAGAGGAAGCCAGAAGAAGTTAGAGGAAGCTAGAGGAAGCCAGAGGAAGCTAAAGGAAGCCAGAGGAATCTAGAGGAAGCTAGAGGAAGCTAGAGGAAACCAGAGGAAACCAGAGGAAGCCAGAATATGTTAGAGGAAGCTAGAGTAAGCCAGACGAAGCCAGAGGAAGCTAGAGGAAGCCAGAATATGTTAGAGGAAGATAGAGGAAGCCAGAGGAAGCCAGATGAAGCTAGAGGAAGCCAGAGGAATCTAGAGGAAGCTAGAGGAAGCCAGAGGAAGCCAGAGGCATCTAGAGGAAGCTAAAGGAAGTCAGAGGCAGTCAGAAGAAGCCAGAGGAACCAGAGGAAGTCAGAAGAAGGTTTTCACACAATTTCCTGCAAAATAGCGCAGCTTCATGCTGCTTTTCCCGAACGCTACGCTCCAAAGATGGCAGTTGTTTTTTTCCCCGCCAACTGGGAATAATAGCGGTACAGTGGAATCTGCATTCCGAAAACATGCCTTTAGATTTTTTGTTACGTCAGGTGAAAAGAAAAGGACCTATTTTAGTGTTTCCTGTACTCCTGACTTACAGTATTCCCTTGCAGGAATCTTCAGGGCTTCCCACTATAGCGGCCTACTGGGATGATACAGGAAAACAGACAAGTAAGCAAGAATATGCTGAGCTATTAAAAGCACTTACAGAAAGAGTGAGAGAGAGGGAGAGAGAGAGAGAGAGAGAGAGAGAGAGAGAGAGAGAGAGAGAGAGAGAGAGAGAGAGAGAGAGAGAGAGAGAGAGAGAGAGAGAGAGAGAGAGAGAGAGAGATACTGGTTTCCTCCGTTTGCCTGTTGGCTAATAAAAATGCTTACATACAATGAGAGAAATACACGAGAGCAATCAATATTTTATGTAACAGCCGGGGCTGCATTGGTGAGTGGGACGCAGCCTGGAGGAGATGAAAAATAGATTGGATTAATCCAGTCCTGTGATTTACTACAATTATGTCATCTGTCTGAGGACTCTGAAATGCATGGAGAGATGGGTGAGAGAGAGAGAGAGAGAGAGAGAGAGAGAGAGAGAGAGAGAGAGAGAGAGAGAGAGAGAGAGAGAGAAGAGAGAAAGAGAGAAAGAGAGTGGAGAGGCAGTGAAAGAGCACCAGCCTATGTGAATCCAGCCAGACCCAGTCCCAGCCTCAGCCTCTCTGCTGGAGCCCCATGGCCCTGTTGTCCCTGCCCTCTCACGCCCGCGGTGCTCCTCTCTCCACCCACCACCATGTAACCGTCCACATTCTCCTTCTCTGCTCAATGTACCATGACAACAAGGTGAGACAGACAGCAGAGGTTAGGCTGAACAGCTGCTTCCTGGGCTGGAAATTCCAGGCATTGAGGGCCATCTGTCTATATGTTCACTGATGTATATGGGGGCCATCTATCAGGCTGTTGGCCCCTGCAGCTGCCGGGGCCGTCACAGCCCAGCCCAGCACCAGCCTGCCGCCCACCCGCCCGCCCGACCGCTCGCCTGCCTGCCTGCCTGGCTGCCTGGCTGGCTTCCCCAGCCTCCGCCCCGACACAATGAGAGCTCCTTCTTCACTTTGTGTCACACAGAATGGGGTGATTTGATTAAGTCCCGGGCTCTCATTATGTTAGGTAGGGGTGTAGAATCTCAATGATAATCCATAATGCATGACCGGGGTTTTTGTTGCCATGGCGACATAATTCAAGGTTACCAGCTCAGACGCATAATTGGGTGCGCATTGAGCGCTGAAGAGGTGCTGTTAAAATTCCCCTCATGAAAGTGGAGCATCAATCACGCTGTCGCAGATTGCAAAGTACTCATAATCAGACGAGAAGCCTGGCAGAGAGGAAACACTATAACACGGCCAGGGCTTCCTTCCGCTCTGAGAAAACTATCCAACATCTGAGCAGCGACTATTTGACACAACTTAACACAAATTACTTTTGGTTCCTTTCATTCATACATCCTCTAAAGCCTCTTCTTTTGCCATTTTTCGGGTTTTCTTTTTTCGGTACAGTAAGTTGGTCTCCCTTCATTTTGGCTCTTATCTTGCTCTCCCATGGCAGGAGCATATACCCCTGAGTCTGTGCAGCCCCCTCCCCAAATGATGGAAATCAATTCTCACAAGAGATCAGGACCTCTATGACAAGCAGAGCCTGCAGCTCATCAGACCATTTGAGCAGCAGACAAAAGGGGAAGATGTGTCTCTGGTGTCTTCCTCTGAAAATCACATTGAAAAATCCGCTCGTGTCTCATCCTGCCTGCAACACAGTTCTTTTATTTATGCCTTATTTGTATTTTTTTGGGGGGGGGATGGGATCAACAGGGTATCTGCTGGCTGGGGAGGCGTGTGTTACGCGGACAGAAAGGGTGTCAGTCCGCTGGATAAAAAAACCCTGCCCCCCCCCCCCCCCCGCTCTATCATTAAGTACAATTCAAAGAATTTATTGACAATTGGCTCTGAGCTAATAGTTGGAAAAGTTTTTTGTACGGTATTAGTGGGGAAGGATGTGTGTGTGTGGGGGGGGGGTGGATGAAAAAAAATTGCTTTTATAGGTCAGGTGTGCGGGTGTGATTTACCATGTACTTACTATGGCTGCCTACCATGGTTCTGTCTATAGGGCAGGCATTACGTCTTCTACCATGTGGGCGGCTAATCTGGCTATACCCCGAGCTGCCCCCCCTGTCATTCAACACGGTGCGAGCTATAACTCTCCTAAGGTTAATAATCATAAATCAAATGAGATTCAATAAACCATTAAGACAGTGCTTATTATCTCTTGCAGCGGTCATTCAGATATTCATGGCCTAGAGGTGTACACGTCTTCAAACCAATAATCTACCCCATCTATTCAATATTTCCATCTATTTGTCACGTGAATTATGCTTTGTGTTGTAATTTATCAGAACGCTCCGTGCAGTATGGGTCGCACAGTGTGCCGGATTTATTTTCACAAGCTTGTAGACAAACACAACGCTGCATACTGGGTGGGGTCCTATTCCCCGGACCGCTTTACTCCTCCATATAGGTGGAATCGCAAGGTCAAACATCATTTTCAGGACACAGGACACGGCGTTGTGAGTGGAGTCATCCTACTGGAATAGCAAACTGCGATTGCCTATCTTTTAAGACCCGGCGCATGAAGAATTGATGCGGTTTACCCAGTGGCGGCCGGTGTGAACTACATTTGGGTGGGCGGCGGGGGGGGTGAAGGGGGGGGGGGGGGGCAAGCGGACAGCTGACCAAGCGAACACTGACTCGACATAACGTTACCCCGTTTCCAACGTTAAGTCGAGTTCATTCATACTACACTAGTACACGTATGATCAATCCAATAATGAACACATATGTATATCTTGTCATTTTAAACAAGTTACCATTCATTCATTCACCCATTATGCATCACCCGTGGCGAAATTAAATGTTGTAGTTCAACAACAACACGCTGTGTTGAGAGAGAGAGAGAGAGAGAGCGAGAGAGAGAGAGAGCGAGAGAGAGAGAGAGAGCGAGAGAGAGAGAGAGAGAGGAGAGAGAGAGAGAGATGAGAGAGAGTGAGAGAGAGAGAGAGAGAGAGAGAGAGACCGCATTAACTCACTTTGTTTAGTTGAAACGTGGTCCCAGGAGGGCTTGATAAAGTGTATATTGTCCACTGTCCCACAGTCCCAGACTGTTGATGTATATCCACTGTCCAGACTGCATCCAGCTAGCCATATAGCTTCTTGTTAGCCAAGTTAGGCACCACAACACAAGTACTGTGATGAGCTGTGTCTTTGCCCATTTCCGCGTCGAACAGCCTGCAAACTACCTGGCGTTCTATCGCCCTGCTCTCAGACAAACTCTAACCTTAACCAATTTTGAAAGAGTGTCTAAGCTTAACCGTCGAAAGAACTGGCCGTCATGCTCTAAGACAAACTCTAACCGTAACCAACTTCGAAGAGTAACTAAGCCTAACCAGTGTAGAAACTGAGGGTCGGCCAATCAGAGAGCGTCTCCGAGAAATGCGGCTACGGAAAGTATAGACGCTGCTTGCTTAGATGATATAGATCGCTTGAAAACGCGCCCGGCTTCCATCATATTACATCATATTTCAACGCACAGTGCGTTACGCACTGATAGGCAAAATTTATTTGGTTGACCTATTTCATTGGCTGCGAGGAAACAGCGATGAAACCAGTGCATGCCCTGCCGTGCGCGACACGAGTCGCCCGGCCTGAGAGCTATAGTTACTAGTGACTTCCTGTGAATGAAAAACAATTATTTATATTTGATATATTAACGTTATATTGTGCATTGGAAACACAAACATACTTAAAATGAGTAAATATTATTCATTTTAAACATGTTTATTTTATTTCTAGGGCTCAAAAAAAAATTATCTTCTCCTCTCTTTTAACCAGGGAGGGCGGCGCTCTAGCGCCCCACTATGGACGAACCGCCACTGGGTTTACCTTTACTTGAGTGAAAACTAAAAGTCTGCTCCCCCTTGCCGACCGAGGCGCCAAACACACCGACGAGTATCAACAGTGCTGGAGCGTCAAATTAAGGCAACAGGGGAAGCCATTTTGTTTGAGAGTACAAAGGGAGAACAGGTTATTAAAGGAGGCTTTAAAATAGAGAGACAGACATTTCTTTTCAAGTCCAATTTCCCCCACCGCTACTGTACTTGCCACCGATCATCCTGATGAGCGCCTTCCTTTAAAGCGACTCAACGGGGTTCCCGCCAAAGATCGGAATCAAGGTTTTAATGAGCTCCCTTCATTCTCACGCTGCTGTCACAGGTGTGGATGCACTGGAGCTGAAGCTCTGTGGGGCCTTACCCAGTCAATTAGGTGCTATGAGCTGCTTGACAAAGATCCAGAACCGTACCTATACAATACAGAGCCTTTGTTTTCTCACCTCTCTCTCTCTCTCTCTCTCTCTCTCTCTCTCTCTCTCTCTCTCTCTCTCTCTCTCTCTCTCTCTCTCTCTCTCTCTCTCTCTCTCTCTCTCTCTCTCTCTCTCTTTCCTCTTCTCCTGAGATCCTGGGCTTGTAGATGACACCACCTAGGCTTCTCTCACCGCACAAAACCCTTGCAAGAGTTAGAATCACTCAGGAGCAACTTTCATCCTTGACATTCCTACCTGCACTCATCAAATGAGCCAAACAAGCTTAAGGCACGGTTCCCCCCTTGATTCCCAGCTGTCCGCACGGCTCTCACGGCATCCTCCTGTTGATTCCCCGATGGATCCGTGTGAGCGCAACGCGGCTGGCTTATCCTTCATCTTAAACCCCGGAATTTAATCAAGGATTGGCCCTTTACATGGTGTTGTTGGTCTTTGAGATTTAGGAAATTTCGTGTACAGTCCACGGTAGGCTTGTGTGTGTGTGTGTGTGTGTGTGTGTGTGTGTGTGTGTGGTGTGTGTGTGTGTGTGTGTGTGTGTGTGTGTGTGTGTGTGTGTGTGTGTGTGTGTGTGCAGGGCCGCCGCTAGGGGTGTGCGAGCAGTGCGGTCGCACAGGGCCTCGCGAGAAGGGGGCCTCGCGGGAAGGGAAATTTTTATTATAATTTAAAAAAAATGTAATAAAATAAATAGAATGTTAACAATCACTTTCCTATCACAGACATAAAATCTAGTTTTGCTTACATGCTTATATATTCACATTAGACACATTTGTAGAATAGTGTTCCGGGCTCTGCGGCTCTGCAGATATACTATTGGTTTCATTCAAAGACCCGTTTACTTTTGTGCAAAGCATCGTGGGAGGACTAACACTAGGGGGAGCTGGTTGGCGTCTGTCTGGTAGTCGGTAGAGAGATGTGAAGAAACCGGTATTATCCACTAGGGGAGGGGGTACAGGTACGGGGTCTATTCGGCGCTATCCACGGGAGCGAGTGGATGTCTTGGCCAAGAGCATCCTATTTTTGAAAACCAAATGTGCAGCATCGGAGCAGAAGAAATAACGCTGCATGCCGTAAGCTTATCAATACCAAGTATAGTGATTAGGTTATGCCAAGACGAAGAGGACGTTCGGCAGATGGACTGAAGATGAAAGTTGTTGCATGTTAGAACGTTCAGTCAGGCTAGCCAAGTCGGCTAGTAGCTTAGCTAAAGGCAGGGACAGCTAAATAGCGTTAGCTAACCTAGCTAGCTAGCTAGCGTTAGCTAACCTAGCTAGCTAGCTAGCGTTAGCTAACGCTAGCTAGCTAGGGTTAGCTACGTTATCAAGTGCTAACGTGTGGAGGAACAGACTCCCAAGTTCATCCCCAACGGGGGGGACAATATCATGGGACTAGTTAACTTTGTCATCTCCACGGTCGTCTCCTTCCTCTTGGACCTGATTCTGCATTAGGGTGAGTTTTTATGCAATCTATTCTGTTCCCGCGTGGATCTCTCTCTCTCTCTCTCTCTCTCTCTCTCTCTCTCTCTCTCTCTCTCTCTCTCTCTCTCTCTCTCTCTCTCTCTCTCTCTCGCACGCTCTCTTTCTTGCTCTCTCTCTCGCTCTCTCGCGCTCTCTCTCTCTCTCTCGCTCTCTCTGTCTCTCTCTCACTCGGTGTGTTGCATCATGCACAGGTCTGCTCCGGTATCAATATTGAATGTGCAGTAATGCTATGCACTGTTCTGCTGCCTGGACATTACTGCTCAAAATGATCACTCTTCAGTCAAGTTGCTCTCTGGGAACATTTCACACTGTGCTCGTGCAGTTTGTGACATGTGCACTAAGCTTATAGAGTTCGATTCAAATAAGCAAAACTGCAAATCTGCATGTCGTGCTTGAAAAAATTAACCTGGCTTTAAGCTTGTTTATCAAGTCAAGTCAAGTCAAGAGTTTTATTGTCACGGCATACAAGTATACAATGAAATGCGGGTGGTCTTGCCCGCAACGATGTGCATACTGTAGTACACATCATAATAGAATCCAATAAAACAACATGTGCAATAAACAAGTAACATAGTAGGGCATATCGGTATTTGTACATTATTTACATAGCATGAAGGACATGCTAGGTCTGTGGTAGTGCAATACACTGTTAGCTACGGATGAGGCACTGGGTCTTTCTGTACATTGCTATTTATACAATCTCAGGTTATGCTATACTATTTTAAAATGACCTTTCCTTAGTGGCCATAAGTGTGGGCGTGTGCAGCATGAGTGTGTGCTTGCTCATGTTAAAGTGGCTGCTAGTGTGTGAGCGTGTACAGTGTGTGCTCATGTGTGCTTGTGTGTGGAGAGATCAGTGTTCAGTGTTCAAGGCTCTGATGGCCTGGGGGAAGAAGCTGAGCCGAAGCCTCTCTGTCCTAGTAGCTGGGGTTTGCAGGCGTCTGCCTGACCTCAGCAGCATGAACAGGCTGTTGTTGGGGTGTGTGGGTCTTTCATTATTCTGCAGGCTCTGGATTTGCACCTCTTGTTGTATAGAACCTGCAGGGTGGTAGTGCAATACCCGTGGTACGCACTATCAGGTTCAGGGGTGTTTTATGCATTTCCCTGTTATTGCCAGGTGTACGACTGTACAGGTGCATTGCCACTAAGCCTCGGGCAGCGCTATTATTTAAGAATACATTGACTGTATCATATGCCCAGCCTCGGGCAGCGCTATTATTTAAGAATACGTTGACTGTATGCACAATATTATTTTTAATTTATTAATTCATAATAAATTTTAAAAAAATTATAATAATTTTTTTCTTTTTTAACCTTTAGGGGGGGGGGGGGGGGCTCGCGTTTAAATCTCACACTGGGCCTCGCATTTCTCCAGACGGCACTGTGTGTGTGTGTGTGTGTGTGTGTGTGTGTGTGTGGTGTGTGTGTGTGTGTGTGTGTGTGTGTGTGTGTGTGTGTGTGTGTGTGACAGAGAGAGAGCGAGAGAGAGAGAGAGAGAGAGAGAGAGAGAGAGAGAGAGAGAGAGAGAGAGAGAGAGAGAGAGAGAGAGAGAGAGAGAGAGAGGGGGGGGGGGGGCTATGCTTCCCTGTCCTCTGAATGAACTCATGATACTGGCCCATATGTTATATCCAGCCATTTTACTTGTCATGGGGCTGATGTGTGGCTTGTGTGGAGAACAAACATGTGTTCCAAATGTGTCAGTGATGCTAGGCGCTGACCTGACCCCCCATATATTTATGTGCTCTGCCGTTCCATTCCATTCCATTCATTCCAGTGTTTGACTCGACTTGGAAATGGGCTGCACAGCTGAGTGGATCCAGATACCCACGCTGGGGATAATACGATAATAGGAAATGAAACCAGTAGAAATCAATCATAAATGGTTAGAAGCAGATAGTGGAGGGGG
>NC_140167.1:43578786-43601286 GCF_963971535.1 Notolepis coatsorum
ACTGTGCTCGTGCAGTTTGTGACATGTGCACTAAGCTTATAGAGTTCGATTCAAATAAGGCAAAACTGCAAATCTGCATGTCGTGCTTGAAAAATTACCCTGGCTTTAAGCTTGTTTATCAGTCAAGTCAAGTCAAGAGTTTTATTTGTCACGGCATACAAGTATACAATGAAATGCGGGTGTCTTGCCCGCAACGATGTGCAATACTGTAGTAACAACATATAATAGAATCCAATAAAACAACATTGTGCAATAAACAAGTAACATAGTAGGGCATATCGGTATTTGTACATTATTTACATAGCATGAAGGACATGCTAGGTCCTGTGGTAGTGCAATACACTGTTAGCTACGGATGAGCACTGGGTCTTTCTGTACATTGCTATTTTATACAATCTCAGGTTATGCTATACTATTTTTAAAATGACCTTTCCTTAGTGGCCATAAGTGTGGGCGTGTGCAGCATGAGTGTGTGCTTGCTCATGTTAAAGTGGCTGCTAGTGTGTGAGCGTTGTACAGTGTGTGTGCTCATGTGTGCTTGTGTGTGGAGAGATCAGTGTTCAGGTGTTCAAGGCTCTGATGGCCTGGGGGAAGAAGCTGAGCCGAAGCCTCTCTGTCCTAGTAGCTGGGGTTTGCAGGCGTCTGCCTGACCTCAGCAGCATGAACAGGCTGTTGTTGGGGTGGTGTGGGTCTTTCATTATTCTGCAGGCTCTGGATTTGCACCTCTTGTTGTATAGAACCTGCAGGGGTGGTAGTGCAATACCCGTGGTACGCACTATCAGGTTCAGGGGTGTTTTATGCATTTTCCCTGTTATTGCCAGGTGTACGACTGTACAGGTGCATTGCCACTAAGCCTCGGGCAGCGCTATTATTTAAGAATACATTGACTGTATCATATGCCCAGCCTCGGCAGCGCTATTATTTAAGAATCGTTGACTGTATGCACAATATTATTTTTAATTTATTAATTCATAATAAATTTAAAAAAATTATAATAATTTTTTTCTTTTTTAACCTTTAGGGGGGGGGGGGGGGGGCTCGCGTTTAAATCTCACACTGGGCCTCGCATTTCTCCCAGACGGCACTGTGTGTGTGTGTGTGTGTGTGTGTGTGTGTGTGTGTGTGTGTGTGTGTGTGTGTGTGTGTGTGTGTGTGTGTGTGTGTGTGTGTGTGTGTGGACAGAGAGAGAGCGAGAGAGAGAGAGAGAGAGAGAGAGAGAGAGAGAGAGAGAGAGAGAGAGAGAGAGAGAGAGAGAGAGAGAGAGAGAGAGAGAGAGAGAGAGGGGGGGGGGGGGGGGGCTATGCTTCCCTGTCCTCTGAATGAACTCATGATACTGGCCCATATGTTATATCCAGCCATTTTACTTGTCATGGGGCTGATGTGTGGCTTGTGTGGAGAACAAACATGTGTTCCAAATGTGTGTCAGTGATGCTAGGCGCTGACCTGACCCCCCATATATTTATGTGCTCTGCCGTTCCATTCCATTCCATTCCATTCCAGTGTTTGACTCGACTTGGAAATGGGCTGCACAGCTGAGTGGACTCAGATACCCACGCTGGGGGATTAATACGATAATAGAGAAATGAAACCAGTAGAAATCCAATCATAAATGGGTAGAAGCAGATAGTGGAGGGGTGCAGGAAGAGAGAGAGAGAGAGAGAGAGAGAGAGAGAGAGAGAGAGAGAGAGAGGAGAGAGAGAGAGAGAGAGAGAGAGAGAGAGAGAGAGAGAGAGAAGAGAGAGAGGAGAGAGAGAGAGAGAGAGAGAGAGAGAGAGAGAGAGAGAGAGTAGAATGAATGCATTGGTCAAGCACGCAGAGTGTCATCAGAGCGTTGTGTAAGGACTTCTCAGTTGTGGTCACCTCGCTCAGCGCTTGGCGACTGGAGAGAAGAGGAATGCGTTGGTCATTCACTCTCCAGAATGGACTGGTGCTCCTTTGGCCCTGGGTCCTGCTGCAACGCCATTGTATCAGCCTCCACATTGTTCAGGGACGGCTTTGTCCCTTTAGATTTTTCGGAGGTCCCTTTTCAGGCCGGCCACCGAGACCCCCCTATGCGGTCGGGCCCATAGCTGGTCCCATAGCCGGGTCCCCAAACAGCTGTCCGGGATCAAGCCAAAGTCACTCTAAGCTGGCTCCCATTTGAGCCAACGCATTACAGATGTTTATCCGTCAGAATTAGACTTCAGCAGGGAGGAGGATGATTCATACCTCTATATGGCTGCTTAGCTGCAGCGCTGTGTTTCCGTATTGGGCGCTAAAACCCGCCTGACCCTCGGAAAGATTTCTCCGTTTCAGCCCCTTTTCCAATGTGATTGAATTCAGCCCAGGCTTAGGGGGCCATAATAAGCCCTCGCCAATGCTCCAGCGAACAGATCTCCAGTGCACAAGCTGCGTCCCCCGTTCCCGTCCCCCACTCACCCCCCATTGTGATGTTTACAAGGTCAAGGTTGAAGGGTCACTGTCGCATGGCTTAGTTAAATTGGTATGCTCTTTTTTTTCTTTTTTTTTTAATGGATTACTGACTTGGTGATGGCTTGACGCTTAGTGTCACTTTTATCAGGGGCAAGAGAATAATACAGGGGACAAGCGGAGGATTTGGGCCAAAACGCAGACAATTGGCGCATCTCAATAGATATTGAACACACAGTCAGCCAGTGGGGGATTTGCATAACCTGGTCGGAGGCTGATAGGATAGAAAAACACTCTCACGGACCTGACAGTCTGAAGGATCATTTGAGTGATTTATGCAGGAAATTGTATTTGCGAAGCACAAGGGAGATAATTTAATAAAGCGAGGTCTGGCCTGGTCCTCAAGAACAGGGGGGCTCTTTGCTGAAAAATGATACAGCTCCCCGTCTGAGGGGATGGCAGATAACCAAGGCCAATATTTACAGTGGATTTGTGCTCCTTCTATTTCCTGTCGTAGTCTCGCCATTATCTCGCCGCCAGTTTCTGAAATGAGCAAACATATTATACACTTACATATAAATGCTTAATATATGCAAATGGACCTGTTTCATTTCCTTTATGCAAAAGTTGCATCATTACTATTAGCAAAAAAATTACGAGAATATCGATGAATCACGCGGTGGCTTTAACCACGCCGGTGAATAATCACACCATTACAGAGAGAGAGGAACAAACACACAGAAGCAAGATTATAGTTCATGCACATCAGGCTCATAGCATAATGCTTTGACAGATAATTAGACCCTTAGTTTTAAGGCTTTTTCCATACAGTGTAGTGAGAGATCTGTCTCCCAAGTACACCCTAACAACAACAACAACAACAACAACAACAACAACAACAACAACAACAACAACAACAACAACAACAACAACAACAACAAACAACAACAACAGTAGCAGCGAGGCAACAGGCCCATCACGGTAGAAGAGGTACATCGTCTTAAGGATGCTGACCCTGGTTGATATTGCGTCATATAAGGAGGTGAAATCGACCGAGTGAGTATTGGTCCCTGTGCTAAATGGAGTGTTTGGAGACCTCGCCTTTATTGCATGTAAACAAGTGTGAAGAGCCATATAAATATATGTCCTCTGTCCAGTAACTGCTATATTTACGCCAAGTACACCGACGACTACACCTCATTAGTGTGCAGTAGAGTTGTGGCCTTGCCCCTGCATCAGCGTGTGCATTGCCTGCTCGCACGTACAGTATGCTCGCCTCTGTGTGTGTGTGTGTATATAGGAGTCCTTCCTGATATCATATGTATGGAGAGTGAGTTGGCCCGGTTAATGTTGCATGTCAGCAGAGTAAGGGTCTCTCTCTCTCTCTCTCTCTCTCTCTCTCTCTCTCTCTCTCTCTCTCTCTCTCTCTCTCTCTCTCTCTCTCTCTCTCTCTCTCTCTCCTTCTGCAGTGGGTCTGTTAATGTTTAGAGTCAGGAGGCCCACAGGACTCTAAATCCCTCGGACACAAAGAGCCTCTGTGTGCAGGCGGGGTCACATCTGCCCAATGACTCTGTGTTCATATAGGGAGCGCTCTATGGGCCATCAGAAGGAGCCCCGCCGCAACTGCCCCACTTCCATAATACCACTCTCTGTAGTTCAGGCCGGCCAGTCCCGGGGCTCGGCAGTGCGTGACATTTCAGTCCGCGCGCGCACATTAAACCCGGCTGTCACCCCTGTCCCTTATCTCCTCAAGATGCTCGGAGAAATATGACATCATAAAAGAAAGCGATGGGAAGAGGGCGCATAATGGTAAGGGGAAGTGTAAGGACGAGATTAGGGGGCAAAAATATAAAATTAGTATTTTGGTCGTAATGCGGCGTTGATACAAGTGACAATAAAGGATCGCACCATTACGATGTCGTTGCCAGCGCCAAAATGAGCCGAGAGACTATTATCTTAATGAAAACGGTTTCATTTCTGACTGCCTCTATTGGTCTTATCCGTTCCTCAAATACACTCTACCTATTTATGTGTGGCATGCAGAGCCGTGGCAGGGAGGGCGGGGGGCTGGGGGGGCATTTGGTTTGACATTATGCCTTCCAATAACAGATGTTTACTCAGTGGCTGGCTCACATTTGGAGCTCCTCTCCTTAATGAAGGTCTTCGAAGGTGAAACGTGAGCTTTTCAAGTAATGTCGAAGAAGCCTGACATCATTTTTTATTAAGATTAAAAAATGCCCCCCCCCCCCCCCCCCGCCCCCCTAGAATGACTCCTTCTTTATTGGGTCCGCTCACTCATCACAGGAATATGAACACCTCGGAGAAGATTAGCGTTGCTATTGGCGTGGTGAACAGTTAACCAGACCCGATGTTGTTGGATTACTTGGATGCGTCCTTTTTATAGCCCTCTCACCTCATTTTGCTTTTGAAAGTGTAGACAGTTTACTTTTGGCACCTGATTGGATGGGTTGAGCAGGCGATCGTCTTCACAATGAATGAGTCATTCCTGTGTTCTGTTTCCTCTAGGTCCTAGGACACCAGACTACGTAAAGTTACCAGTAGCCTACTCCAGTCAGGGAGAAACAGAACATTATTATAGTAAATGGTAAATGGTGCATTTATATAACAACTTTTATCCAAAGCACTTTACAATTTGTTCCTCACATTTGACCCATTCACTCACACATTCACACACTGACGGCGGAGGCAACCATGCAAGGTGTCCGGCAGCGTGGCTACATGAGTAGAGCTCCGGACTCATGATCGGAAGATCACCGGTTCGAGCCCCGGTCAAGGCCGTTGTGGGAAAGTGGTTTGTTGTCCAGCAGGGGGCACTCACGCAGTCAGTAACAATGCCCCTGTTACGGTGATAGGGACACCGTATAGCTGCGAGTGCCATCCTTCGGATGAGACGCTAATCCGAGGTCCTGACTGAATCTCGCCAGTTAAAGAACCCACAACGCCTATCGCAAAGAGTAGGGGGTTCCCCGATGTTCCTGGCCAAATTCCCAATCAGGTCTCTGAAATCAAGGCCACCTAATCATCCCTTCCCCTTAATTGGCTGATATCAATCCCTGTCTCCTGAGCCATTCAGCCATTGTGTAGTGTGATGTGTGCCTGATGCCAGTGTATGGCAGCCATTGAGCCTGCGTAGCCCAAGGTTGGGTGCTACCAGTGGTGGTGAAGGAGGCAATTTCCACCCTATTGTGGGGAGCTCTTTGAGTGTCTAGAAAAGCGATATATAAATGTAATTATTATTAATTATTATAAGGTGTCACATCACATTTAAAGGATATGGCCGGTGTCATTTTATTTCCAGAAGTCATAGAATGACATTGTTTTCCAGAAAACGTTAAAACAAGTCACAGAGCCGTACTTTACAGAATTACTGTGTAAAGTGACAGAGAGTGACGTTGAGTCAACATGAACCTGAGCTACCAGGTGATCGCTGTCACCTCATGACGTCATTCTGGGAAAAACTATGATGCACATGTTCATCGCATAATTATACTGACCAAAGCAAACAGTATGTGCAGTGCAATGGCCAGTATAGGATAAGTCCTACATGAAACTGCTCACAACAAGGTCTTTGGATCTGAGTGGCAGTCAAATCAATTATAATAATAAAATAATAAAATAGACGCATTAATGCATCCCTAGTTGTCAAATGCTGCGCCAGCCTGTTACCAGACTGTTGCCAGCCACTCAGGAACTTTAGCCTGTAGGAGCAGCCTCTCTGTTGCCATGTGCGTTCTCTTCTCCACCGTCCCTGTCTGAAGCCAGCTGCTTCTTCAATGTCTCCACCGGTAGCTGACGTAGAGTGAATACAAACAGCCCCTTGAGAGAGAGAGAGAGAGAGAGAGAGAGAACGAGAGAGAGAGAGAGAGAGAGAGAGAGAGAGAGAGAGAGAGAGAGAGAGAGAGAGAGAGAGAGAGAGAGAGACAAGGTTAATTGTGTTGTCAACTCTATGCAAGCCCAGATTAAGAATTCAGAGGCCTCTGGGCCAGACTCTTGTGGAGGCCCCCACACACACACATGTGCACGCAGGTGTTTTTTTTATATGTAAAACATTGGTGGGGCAGCCACCAACCAAGGCTACATACCAGGCAAACTACAGTAATCAAAATTACAGTAATCCTGCTACTGATGCGTTTTTAAGTTATTGACAGGGTACCACACAATATATATTATACTTTATTGTTCAGCTAAAAACAAGCCTACAAACATCACAAAACAAGCTGGTCAGACTACTGCTTGACCTTACTCCTAAAACCCACCTCACCCCTGCCCATTTTGACAACCTAGGATGGCTTAGAGTAGACGACAGAGTACAGCAACACTGCAATGGGCCTGGTCTACAAGATACACTACACCACTAAGATACCCATGTACATGTCGAAATACTTCCCAAAAGGTCAGTGAATACCACGACCATACCACGACCACAACACCAGAGGGAGCTCCACAAATCATGTTCAAGCCAGATTCGGCTCAAACAAGGGACTAAACACGTTTAGCAATTATGCCACAACAATGTAGTGTTGTCACGATACTGGAATTTCGACTTCGATATGATACCTTGAAAAGTATCGATATTCGATACCATTTTCGTTAACAAAAAAAATATATATATATTATATATATGTATATATATATATATATATATATATATTTTTTTTTTTTTTAAATGTTGCTTTTGTTGCTGGTTGATTCTCCTCAGCTTCTCTCTGGTACTATAAGAGAAGATAAATATAACACTTTTAAAACGCTTTGTTTATCTTTAGATCAGACATTTAAAAATAACTAAATTATCTAATCTAAATCAAACCCCTCTTAAAAACAAAAACCTGTTTAACCTAGCCATCTATAAAATATCATGCTAAAACTGTGAAACAAACTCCCTTAAAGAAAGAAATATATAGCAAACATGACTCAGTTATGCAATAGTACTGCTGCTTTTTATTTGGTTAAAACAACAACTACAACAATTTTCATGACGGCGAGAGAGAGAGAGAGAGAGAGAGAGAGAGAGAGAGAGAGAGATCTCCTGAGATTTCTCCGGAGCTATAGCTCGGAGCATTTATTATCGTTACATTTTCAACAAGATTGCTGCTAATTAAACACTTCATGGAATGAATGAATGAATGAATGAATGAATGAATGAATGAATGAATGAATGAATGAATGAATGAATGAATGAATGAATGAATGAATGAATGAATGAATGAATGAATGAATGAATGAATGAAAACTTTATTTAACAGATTGCAGAATGGGTACAATACAGTACGGCTCAATACACACAATTGTTAAGGGGATGCAGACCTGAGAAAGACGTTTGTCTTGTTTCCATCAGGGTCCCCCATTTTCAATTCATATAGACATTTATGACATACACAACATACATGACATTTATGGCATAGGGACATATAGGTATTTAGTACTGATACATTTGTGACATAAACGGTATTCAAATATACAGTACTGTTACCCCTAGATCCTGACAGAGTATATACATATGATGGGGAGGGGACTGTACATTAGGAGGGGGTGGGTGGGTGGGAGAGAGATATACATACGGCGGGGAGGGAATATATACATGCGGTGGGGAGGAGACTGTCTATTAGGAGGTGGTGGGGGTTTTGGGCATTTACGGTGGCCAGTTTAGAATTGCAGCCTCCCGTAGGTGCTCTTTAAGAGCGGTTTTGAATGTGGGTAGGGAAACGGGGTAACGTTATGTCGAGTTCATACTGTACGTGTACTAGTGTAGTATGAATGAACTCGACTTACCGTTGGAAACGGGGTAACGTTATGTCGAGTTCATACGTGTACTAGTGTAGTATGAATGAACTCGACCTAACGTTACTCCGTTTCCATGAAGTAATTATAAAGGTGGCCAGCTAGCTAGCATAAGCTAACGGAGGAACGACTAGCTAACGTTAGCTAATAGCTGTATCGTTGGCACTGCTCTGTAACAACGCTTGCAAATGGGCATCTTTAGCTTTTCCTTCGTCGTTTACTTCAAACCCGAAGTACTTCCAAACAGCACTTCTGCTGTTTTCTTTATCCACAAGCACAAGTTGCGGAGGCTCTGCACTTGCCTTCGGAGCTAAAATCTTTGTTTACAAACTGAAGACAGGTCTGTGAGGGGGAGGAGGCTGCAGCAGCGTGTGTCTGTTGGTCTCTGAGGAGGAGGAGGGGCAAGCGTGCTCTGCAGCAGCGTGTCTGTCTGTCAACAACTTGCGGTAGAACACTGCGAGCAACAGCTGGTATAGATACTGCAGAAAGTATCGATATTTCGGGAAATGAGTATTGAAACCGTTTTAAATATTCAGAATCGATATGTATCGATTTTTCTATATTTTTTACAACACTACAACAATGTGGAACGCCCTATACAATGTGAATCCCTACCCTCCTTCAAAACCGCTCTCAAAGAGCACCTATGGGTGGCTGCAATTAAAAACTGGCCCCTGTAAATGTCCAAACCCCTGCCCCAACCCAACCCCCTCCAATGTACAGTTTCTTCCCCTTTGAATGTATATATTTCTGTTTCTCATGATCTATGTCTCATATACAGTACTGTATACTTGTATGTCTTGTATGTCATAAATGTATCATAAAACATTGTATGTCTTGTATGTCATAAGTGTCATGATGAATTGAAAATGGGGGACCCTGATGTAAACAAGACGAAAGTATTTTTCTGGTCTGCATCCCCATAACAATTGTTTGTATTGAGCCGTACTGTAGTGTACCCATTCTGCAATCTATTAATAAAATGTTCAATCAATAGATATTTTTAAGGAACAGCAGTACTGTTAGGCTACTGCTGGCCATTCATCAAGCGAGACATTGCTGATTGTTTATTTATTTTATAAGACAAGACTATGACTACCAACTGCCTAGCCAGCCATGTATCAATCTTGGATGTAATGATAACGTTACCACACTGACTGTATCGATGGCTTTAACTACTGTAGCTACAGTAGCAAGCCAAGTTACTTACTGCTCTTTGTGCAGCAAAATGTTGAACGAAGTTGGAAGTTGTTGCGTCTCCATCTGTGATTTCGACCTGCAATTCGTTTTTTGTTGACCACCACGTAGTTTTTATAAGCAAACGAAGCAATCTTTGGTATAATTTCCCACTGGATCTGTCGTTCTGAATTGTAACGTTACTGCTTCTCTCGCGCAAATTGATTGGATGCTGTCAGATTGTTTCAAACAAAGTGATAGGATCTTTGAGCCAAGACACAATTTACATTTAACTAAAACGTTATTTTCTTTGTGCTCAACAAAAGACAAATAGTGAAAATATCAAATATCCATGTGTAAAAACTCGACTAGTGGGCGCCGCCATGACAGTTTAGACTGCAGGTAAACAAAACACGCCCACACTCCACAGCGTGTCAAACACAATCAATCATATTTTTATTTGCAATACAAAAAATGTAATAAAAATAGATAGATGAGATGATACTAGTAAGTCACTATAGACGCTGTGAAAGTAAACGCTGGATCTGATTCTTTTTATTTTATTTTAATTTTTTAATTTCTTTTTACTAGTGTAGTGGAGGCCCCCTCATCACTAGGGGGAGCTTGAGGCCTGACGGGCCGCGGCCCCAACGGCCCGTTGGTTAATCCGGCTTGACTCTATGTTAGTGTGCTAGTATACACACAGTCAAAGTTATATTTCAAAACCAATATGTGAAATCTGGGTCCCTCTTTGAGACTGCAGAATTGTATAATTTCAGAACTACACAGGTAAAGAAGAACAGACACAAGGGAAGGGAGAGAGAGAGAAAAGTGATAAAATGGTAGATGGAAGGATAGAGAGCGGGAGAGAGCAACAGAAAGGGAAACATGGTAATCGTAGTGTCAATTATAACTACTGTGCTAGTATACGCATAACACGTATACTTGAAACCAACATGTCAATTCACTTTGAGGAGAGTACAGATTGATCGTGGACGTCAGACAGTGGGCAGAATTGTAGGACAGCCAAAGAGAGAGACAGTGGGTAAATGGTAAATGGACTGCATTATACAGCGATTTTATCAAAATCGCTTTACAACTTCAAATCAGCTCACAGCTCCGGGGTTGTCACCAGCTTGGCTGGCCGTTCACACTAATACAATTGGCAGTATTAGAGGGTGGGAGAAGCTGGCGGGGTGGGTCCGGGTCGTTTGTAAACAGCGACTCCTACAGTTCGGTCGGGGCGCCTGCTAAGCGCGGATAGGATCTAAGTGGGATAGTGTGATCCTTCCACACGCTACGCCCTCTCAGTGAGAATCCGCGCTGCCAGGTGAAAAGAAGCGGTTGATTGGCTGGACGTGTGTCGGAGGAAACACGTGGTAGCCTCCACTCTCCCAGACCGACTGTGGGGGGTAAGTGCGGCAGCGACCAGGAAGGGGATTGGGAATTGGCATAACGACTAACATTGGGATGGGAGAAAATCGGAGGAAAAAGGAGGGGGAAAAAAATTGCTTTACAACTAATGCCTCTCATTCACCCACTCACTCACACATTTACAGGCCAACGGCAGAGGCCACCATGCAAGGTGCCAACCTACTCACTGGGAGCAGTTAGGGGTTAAGAGTTTGGCCCCAAGATGGGGAGGGGGAGGGAAGAGAGAGAGAGAGAGAGAGGAGAGAGAGAGAGAGAGAGAGAGAGAGAGAGAGAGAGAGGAGAGAGAGAGAGAGAGAGAGAGATTAAAAGATAATTTAATAAAATAAAACAATAGATAGAGAGAGAGAAAACATGTTAAATTGTGTACAAACTTGTATTTAAAAAATAACGTGAACTTTGAGGAGAATTCCGGCCAGACAGACTGCAGAATTGTACATTCTCAGAACTATATGGCTGAAGAGAGAGACGGGAGGGAGGGAGGGAGGGAGGGAGGGAGGGAGGGAGGGAGGGAGGGAGGGAGGGACTGATTTTATGAATTATGATATAAACCACCAAGTAGAGAGCTGCTTTCCCGTGGAACTCCCCGTGGGAAATGGTTCAGGCTGCAGGGTGAGCAGCAGCCATCCAAACATTTAGAACATTTTCTTATTTTTTTAATACCTCAAATTTAGTCATGATGATGGTTTATCAGTTTTAATTGGGTGTATACTAGAGTTATGCCCCGGGTCCCAGACCTCAGCCCGGCCACATCCTCGCTTTCAACTGCACCCTCTGCCTCTGGTAGGGTTAAGCAAGACTGAACCGATACGTGATAAGACCGCTTCACACAGAAACTCACTAAGCCATCCTTTGTCAATGATAGACATAGCAGGATACACCCTACGACACATGGATGCTCCCATACATGGATGGCGATATGATCCACCAAACAATATCAAGCCGAAATCAAAACATTACTTTTAGTGCAGTCAGGCTACAACAACCAACGGTAGCCTACAACATGTGTAATCGAGATGACCATTTTCTTACAGTATGTCTAATGTATACAGTAAATCATTCCTCCTAACGAGTTAATTAACGATTTCTAGGGATAAATAATGACTGTGCACGGTTCAGCTTACAGTAATTGTATGGTAAATTTGTTCCAGGCTATGTGTGGATAAAGAATAAGGCTGGTGTCATTGTCAACAGAGCCTATGAAAAGACCAAAAATCTACAATGCATTTCTTCTGCTTACAAGCATGGTCCATCCAGCCAACACCAGATTATAGCTCACATCCATAAATCATAGAACTCCATTGTTGCCCTTATGCTGTAAAAACATGCAGTGTACTTTTCCAACCAGAACTACTTCCGAAGCGGTTGCGGTCACTTCAAAAACGACTTTTTAAGGTGAGAATGATGACAACCCCTCCGTGCGGACGCATCCAAAGATGTAATGGCCAATCAGATTGAGAGTGTGAGGGCTAGTCATGCAGCGCAATGAATCATTGGGTCTGGGGGCGGTGGATGATGGGGCCAGACTCGATACGCAGATATCAATGAAAGCCTTTTCTTTGCCCTGCACAGCTTGGTTAATGTCCATACATGTCATCTTCCCTGACCTATAAAGGATCGCTTGGGGATGCTCATGATGTAGCGTTTTGATTCCGGATGACTAGAGAGTTAACATGGCCTAGAAGATGATGAAATAGACAGGAAGTCTATCATAAATAATCAGCCAAATGAGACAGTGGTGTTGACATACATCTAATGTTTCCAAACAATCGCACTCCCAGCTCGGCCTGTTTTGGAGGCGAATATGTGTCTGTAACCCGGCGTAAACATTCCAATCGTCGCTTTTTGTTTTTGTACCAACAGGCGTCCATCTTCTCTTGGAAGAAAAAAATAAAAATACGTCCATTCTGCTTGACCTTTGACCTTGTTTATCGCGGAGGATAAAACTGTCTGAAAACGGTGGCCAGTAAAAATGTACTCTGCCTGCAGGGGCAGAGAGTAGTGGCACTCAGGGGACAAAACGGAGGGGTCCATTCAGGAGGCAACAATGACAGAGGAGGTTGGACGAGGTCAGCGTGGTTTGATACCTTCCCATTCAGGTCTTAATTGCTCATAGAGAGGCTATAAGGGCCTTCTGTGCATCCTCTGTGAGAAGGACCGAGCCAGGAAAGGTAATTTATGACTGGCAGGGTGAGGTTACCCCTTATAAGAGAGGCATGCATGCCTGGCCCTTCTCCTGTGGCTCAAGTGGCTCAATACATGGCAATTCAGCTACTTGGGAGGTGGAACCTGAAGTCTCACTCTCTCTTTCTCTCTCTCTCTCTCTCTCTCTCTCTCTCTCTCTCTCTCTCTCTCTCTCTCTCTCTCTCTCTCTCTCTCTCTCTCTCTCTCTCTCTCTCTCTCTCTCTCTCTCTCTCTCTCTCTCTCTCTCTCTCTCGGTGACAGAGTGGCCGGTAGGTAGCTTATATGTTAGATCAGCCTCTCTGGGGCAGGATATCAATCTTAATGAATCTGCCAGGCCAGTATCGTATCAACTTTAGACTACAGGCCTTGATAAGCATACCAATTCTCTCTAACAATACCCTGGGTAATAACCAGGACAATAGGCTCTCACAAAGGATGGAGTGTGGAGACATCTGAATTGTATGTGTGTGTGTGTGTGCGTGTGTGGGTGTGTGTGTGTGTGTAAGTGTGTGAACGTGTATGTAAGTGTGTGAACGTGCATGTGTGGTGTGTGTGGGGGGGGGGGGGGGGGGGGGGGGTAGTGTGTTTTTTGTGCGAGACAGGAGAGTGTGCACATGCTAAAAACTGAACACGTATCCATATACATAATAGACATGCATTATATTTGCAGTGCATCGAGTTCCAGCGTATGCAGATCACATGTATGTGTTCTTCTTGGTGGACACCAGCTTCAGATTAGAGCATGACCACGCGGTGCATGAGGAACAGCACACACAGGGTCCCAGAGGACTGCAGCCTCCAGTGCTGGCCTGAACAGCCCCATACCCAAACACTCTGCTGCATCATCGCTTACGTAGCACTGCTGTCAGATGAAAACATCTACCGATGTTATCTACCGACAGGGTCGACTTTTTGGGAACGAAGAAAAACATCCTCGTTTTCAGATTGACTCCTCTGTATTTTTTTTATTTAACATTTTTAACAACAACAAACAACAACACAATATCAACATCAACAACAACAACAACAACAACAACAACAACAACAACAACAACAACATACAATAATAATAATAATAATAATAATAATAATAATAATAATAATAATAATAATAATAATAATAATAATAATAATAATAATAATAATAATAATAATAATAATAATAATAATAATAATAATAATAATAATAATAATAATAATAATAATAATAATAATAATAATAATAATAATAATAATAATAATAATAACAATAACAATAACAATAATAATAATAATAATAATAATAATAATAATAAAATAATAATAATAATAATAATAATAATAATAATAATAATAATAATAATAATAATAATAATAATAATAATAATAATAATAATAATAATAATAATAATAATAATAATAATAATAATAATAATAATAATAATAATAATAATAATAATAATAATAATAATAATAATAATAATAATAATAATAATAATAATAATAATAATAATGACAAAACAATAAGAAATACTGATCTAAACTTAACTAATAAATACAAAATACCAATATACCAAATAAAAATTCAAACAAAAACACACGACAAACACAAAATAAATTAGACATTAGACAGACATTCCTCCCCCCCCCCTCAAGACCGCCGGATTCCCCAGGACCAACACACTACCACCACTCCGCCGCTACACAGAGCTTTTGACCAACTCGGCCGCCGCAGTCCACATTTGAATACCCGCCTGTCCCACCCCAACCACCCGAGCAGTTGATATCTCCAAATAAATAACGTCCAGCAATGTCAGGGACCAGTGAATTACCGTGAGACTCTCAGGTTCTTTCCATCTCATAGCGATACGTTTTTTGGCTGCTGTAACGCCTGCCAGAATAATAATTTTCTGTTGTATGGATGTTGGTAGTGAAGATATATCGTTTAGAACTAATGTTGCTGCCGTGAGTGGAATCGATATGTTACAGATGATGCCCGAGAGTCTATCCGCTATTGATTTCCAGAAATGGGCAACTGGTGGGGAATCCCAGACCATATGCATTCAATACCATAGTCCTCTCCAAACTCATAGCCAAGCTCAGGGACCTGGGCTTGAACTATGACCTCTGCCAGTGGGTCTTGGACTTCCTGACGGGCAGACCCCAGGTGGTAAGAGCAGGCAACTGCACCTCCTCATCCATCACACTCAACATAGGGGCCCCCCAGGGCTGTGTTCTGAGCCCCCTCCTCTACTCCCTGTACACACATGACTGCGTGGCACAGCGGAACAACAACACAATCATCAAATTTGCTGATGACACAGTAGTGGTGGGCCTGATCTCTGCCAACGACGAGAGGGCCTACCTGGAAGAGGTAGAGAATCTGTCACGGTGGTGTCAGGAGAACTGCCTCTCCCTGAACGTCAGCAAAACAAAAGAGATGATTGTGGACTTCAGGAGGTCGGGGGTCAAGGACTACAGCCCCCTCAGCATCGACGGGGCACCGGTTGAGAGAGTGAACAGTTTCAAGTACCTCGGAGCCCACATATCCGAGGACTTGACATGGACCACACACATTGACAGTGTTGTGAAGAAGGCATGACAACGCCTCTACTTCCTCAGGCGCCTAAGGAAGTTCCAAGTCAGTCAGAAGATCCTTAGGAACTTCTACTCATGTACAATCGAGAGCATCCTGACTGGCAACATCACCTCCTGGTTTGGGAATAGCACTGCACATGACCGTAGCAGACTACAAAGAGTGACACGTTCAGCCGAACGCACAATTGGAGGGGGGCTTCCCACCCTCCAGAACATTTACAACAAGCGGTGCAGGGGGGTGGCTAAGAGAATCATCAAGGACTCCAGCCACCCGAACAACTGCCTCTTTGAACTGCTGCGGTCAGGCAAGCGATACCGGAGTCTTAAGGCGAGCACAGAAAGACTCAGAAGAAGCTTCTATCCCCAGGCCATCAGGCTGCTCAACGAACAATAAACACTATGCAACAACCATCAAATGCACACAGCACACACATCCACACGCATACACTCACTTTAAACAAACAACTCACTGCAGCACCCACTTTGCACACTTTAGAACACCTAAACACACTTTACACTTTATATTTATTGGTAAAGGATTTGCACTACAACTCGTACACCTTACTGTAAATTGTACCTAAATTGTACCTCATCCCATTTCTGCTCTGCACTATATAGTATTGTATATTAGTACATTGCATAGTATATTGTATATTGTATGGTAACTCAGTTACTTCTATTCTGCATCGAACATTGTACATATGTCTATACTGAACACTGTGACCTCTATTTTTACTTCTATTTTACATGCTATACTATTTTATTTCATACTTATCTTGTCTAACACAGTCTCTGGAGCGAAACAGTAAGAAGCATTTTGTATAAAAGTATTCTGTACTTCTGTATGACAACTATTAAAGAAACTTAGAGAGCATAAAGTGCACTGGGAGTCGGCCACCAGTAAGTGTATTTTTGAAGTTATACATTATTTATTATTATACATTTGGGGTTTGAATGTGTTTTGTGTGTGTGTGTGAGGGGGGGGCATGGAAGTTGCTCACACCATAGAGAAACCATGTAAACTTTCAATTAAAGTGAAAACATGAAAAATACCCCAAATTTGGAGATATGAGGTTTTCACCCCGAGCAGCGAAGACACATGTTGAGTTATGGGTCACTGTGAACTTTAAAATCAATGAATTCAGGGTGTTCTTTTAAAAATACAAACACTGAAAAACAAAAAAACATGCAGTAGAAGGCTGCGCTACACTGCCACCCAACCTACCGTATATATATATTGACAAGCAAACGAGACCGTAAACGCTTCCGTCATCAGCCAGTACGTGAGGATACTGCCATTTGGATTTCTGGAGTGATTGAATGGAAGTTGAATTGATCGGAAACCCTGCCACTCTTCTGCCGCAGCAGCGGTGCCATCCGCTGACCTCCAGTTATTCAGCTTCCCGGCCATGTCTTCCAATGCTGATGTGTTTACAGTATGGTTTTATCTGTACTGCCCGATTAGAGTCTGGGCTGTGTGTGTGTGTGGTGTGGGGGGTGGGGGTAGGGCGCCTGCCTGCTGCCTGTCTCTGGTTTTTAGAGGGCGTTGGAGGACAATGTGTCAGTGTGTGACTGTGTATCTGCATGTGTCTGGGGGGGGGGGGTTGGTTTCGGTCACATGAGGCCATGATGAACTCCTGCGGTCTTTAATTTATTGTGGTGGCTTTATGCGGCGGCTGTGACTATCGCGCACATTAGCGACATTAACCCGCTTTCATCTGCAGGAGTTCACTCTGAGCAAAAAAAATGTAAAATAAAAAATGCTAACCACAAACTTATCTAAGAGGTGGGGGGTGGGGTTGAGGGTGGAGGAGGGGGATTTCCAGGCTCACTTCCTTGTGGTTGGATGTGGTTGGATGTTTGATGTCAGCCTCAAAGAATTTGTTTTGCACGAAATAGCTCACATGCTGCCTCCGCTGACGTAACACAGAGGGGCCATCTTTTTATCTGTCCCCGGTATCGTCTCCTCATCTTATCGTCTCATCACAGCCCGACATCATCGCAGGAATCCCATGAAAAGAGAGCGAGACATATTTTTAAAGCTGCTATCAAATGTCACTGCTATTACACAATCTGGTCCCCACGTGGCCGGCTCTGTTCACATCGTCACCAGAAGAGAGAGTGATCTGCTCGCAGATGCCCCATATTATATTTTCAGATGAGAGAGCCTTTTTTATTATTTCTTTTATTATTATTTCATTAACAGTGCAGATAAAGCCCACAGACAGAAGGGTCATCCAGGAGCTTTGGGAGACCTAGAAATGTGATGACGCCTCTAGATTCGTCCCTTCAATAAGGGAACCACATAACCTGTGGACACGCCTCCCATGAAGCTCTGCTAGGTGGAGTTTTGAGTGACAGGTCTATTCACTCACCTGAAGGGCCCTCTGAAGAGGCTCAAAGGACCTAATTAAAGAGAGACTATGTGAGGCTGCAGGGAGTCTCCTGCACGTTACCGCAGCATGGTGCTACAGTGTAGGCCCCTCTCAGGCAGGGCCATAGCCTGCAGACATGTCGCTGGCAACTCCCAGGCATAACCTTGGAGGCCCATACCTCTTCATCCTCATCTCCTTGACATTGATACAGAAACAATAAACACATCTAGTTGATGTTGATACCAAACAAAATCACACGTTTACCATATGATCAATGTGAAGATAAGCAGCACGGCCGAGAGCATTTTATTCTCCTCGTCTAGAATCTGGGAGATCGGCTAATACAGCGCTGCACGGACAGTCTGAGGGCTGGCTGGAGACATGAGATATTTATGGATCTGGCGTTCCCATCGATTGATCGTCTGGTGGGTTGTTATTTATTGATCTGGGTTTCAGGAAACAAACACACGCCCCAGGTCAGATGTCCACACACGACTCAGGAATGCAGAAATACTGGGAAATACTGTGGGGTATAGAGAGAGGACAGTGAAGAAAGGCTCACACAGGCAGAGGCACTCGCACACACACACACATACACACGCACGCACGCACGCACGCACGCACGCACGCACGCACGCACGCACGCACACACGCACGCACGCACACACACACACACACACACACACACACACACACACACACACACACACACACACACACACACACACACACACACACACACACACACACACACACACACACACACACACACACACACACACACACACACACACACACACACACACACACACACACACACACACACACACACACACACACACACACACACACACTACACACTCTGATTTAGATTCAGTGTATGATGCTTCGGGGGCTAAAAGGTTGACATTCAAATTAGGGTTCTGAACCAGAGATTTAAAGCTGATAAATTACAGCCTTTCGGAGCAGCTGAATATCCTGCACACGGCTCTTGTGCTTTCTCGCTTTGTTCACGCTGATGTTCGGGGGGCCCCGTCTAAGGTAGTGCCATGTTGCCTTTTTAATTTCTCTTGTTTTTAGGCAGCAGACCCCATCAGCGGTCCGGATAATAAGGTTTTATCGGCGCACCCGGCATGGCTCGACCGTGCTGCACGACCGTTAAGATCGGTTGGAGAGAAAGAGAGAGAGAACGAGAGACAGAGAGAGAACAAGAGAGAGAGAGAGACCTGCTGCCCTCGCTGCTATAATTTAGGGCACTCCACGCCATCAGCCCAGATTGTAATACAAGAAGCAACAGTGTGGAGGGCCTCATCCTTTTTTTTATGCACAGCCATTATTGGGCCGGTGAGATAGAGGCTTTTAGTGCAGGAGAGGGCAGACAGAGATGGGCTGTCCAAGTGTTTCACAATGAGTGTGCGCTTCACCACCGCCGACATCACCATCACCACCACCACCACCACCACCACCACCATGCAGGCGTCCAGGGATGGGCCCTGATTCAGCCCCCCCTCCTCCACCCTGATGTCCTCTGCTCTGGGCCTGGACTGATGGGCTGTTATCCCCTCTGGTAATTACCACCATTAAAGCTAATCCTGGTCCAATTCAGGCCCCTTTTGTTTTGGGCTTTATCTCTTCAGTGCTGGAGAGTTTCTCCTTTCAGACGAGCACACAAAGACAAATTTTTTTTTAGTTGGTAATTATCTGTTATATCCCCTCTACTGGGAATAGGGTGAAAATAAAAATAAATAAAAATACTTGAGATGGACAGGAGATGCTCCCTCTCTCTCTCTCTCTCTCTCTCTCTCTCTCTCTCTCTCTCTCTCTCTCTCTCTCTCTCTCTCTCTCTCTCTCTCTCTCTACCTCTCTCTCTCTCTACCTCTCCTACTCGTTACTGTCTCTCTATTCCCCGTTTCATTCATTAAAAAAATAAAAAAGATAATTGTGAAATTCTGCGCTGGATGTTATTGAGAGATTAACGAGATTGAGCGTGAATTTATCAATCTCCGTGACAATACTGCGATAAATGTAATTATATTCACTACTTATTAGCATGATGGTAATGCTGGCCTCTAATTTTCCACAGTAATTGCGGCCCTATTTTTACGAGGTGTTAACCGCTATTAATCACACTGATGATTCAGTAAATGTAGCGCAAAGATTTCCATTCAATCCCATTTCCTCTGAGCTATCTCTCAGCAGATCTGTCTCTCATCAAAGGAATAAAAAGATCATTGTTACATGAAAGGAAATAGAAGTCTCTCTCTCCATGCAGAACCTGCTCAAATGGATTTTTTGTTCTCCCTCACGTTCCCTTTCTCCGAATCTAACTCAATGTCATCATTTTCAATTTCCCAGTTTGCACTGACGCAGTTTTTTTATTTATTTTATGCACTGCCAATTTGTCCAGGTAGAAGTGATATCCTCCCCAGCCCAAGGATGGTGTCATGCTGATAACGTGTGCGGCTGGTTGCTGGATGGACGGGTCATTACACTAATCAGTGGAGTATCGTGATATGGTGTCTGGAGGACTGTCTTAATGTTGGGAACAATATTCCAGCCGGCACACCCGGTGGCATTACACACACACATGGGCATGCACACACACACACACACACACACACACACACACACACACACACACACACGCACGCACGCACGCACGCACGCACGCACGCACGCACGCACGCACGCACGCACGCACGCACGCACGCACACACACACACACACACACACACACACACAGACACACACACACACACACACAGGTGAGTGTGCACAGAAAGACAATTACACAACACACTCACCGCTCGCAAAAACAGTGGTCTTCCATCACAATGGAGGAGAGGAGGTGCCAGTAACATGTCTGCTAATAAGCGTCATCTGACTATGAGAATCGACAACAGGCTCGGTGTGATAGGCAGCGTGAATCCAAATGCCCTCGTTATATCCAGCAGCACCTACCTACAGCATGTCATAGCTCTGTTTCTGCTGCCCACTCGCAGCCCGCCTTCGCTCCAGATGGCTCTTACACTTCCTGGTCCCGGGCCTGCTGTGCGGGGACCTCCTCCGATTGGCCGGCCGCAGCTGCTCCCCCGCAGCCGGGGAGATGATTGACAGGTGACTTCCCCAAACAGAGGCCCTGCCGATGTTGACATTCTGCCGTTGAGCGACAGCCCCTGCGGTGCCGGGTTCCCTGCTGACGATTCCGGGCATGACATCATTAGTTTCTTTCCACCAAACAGCTGTTCCTGATTCCCGGTGCATTTTCTTGATTCGGCGCCCGGTGTAAATGACATTGTTTCGCCCGCACCACACGACCCGAACCGGCTGAAGTGAATCAAAGCTTCACATTTCAGTACATAAATGTACCGTTTCAAAACCAATTACAAGCACAGAGTAGCCCAAGTGTTTGTTTTTTCTCTCTCCGTCTTGCTATTGAAAACAAGTCACCGAACCTATTTTCTTGTTGTTGCAACATGCAGCCAGGGAGAAGCCTTCAGTACGGCAATGTTGCTGTCGATATCTCCCTCCATCGAGCTCAAAGCCAAACAGCCTCCGATCTGTCAGGTGGTAGACATCGGGTAGTGAGGGAATGCCACCTGTGTTGACAGCGTGGGCTGATGGGGATGAGTGACAGGAGGCGGGCTAACTATTCAGACCCTTCGGAGGCTGCGGCAGCGTGGGCGCTCTATCCTCGGCCAGATGGCGGGCATTCAGGTGTGTGTGTGTGTGTGTGTGTGTGTGTGTGTGTGTGTGTGTGTGTGTGTGTGTGTGTGTGTGTGTGTGTGTGTGTGTGTGTGTGTGTGTGTGTGTGTGTGTGTGTGTGTGTGTGTGTGTGTGTGTGTGTGTGTGTGTGTGTGTGTGTGTGTGTGGGGCCCAGGGATCTCAAGGAAGGAAGGAAGGAAGGAAGGGAGTTAGACATCAGTGTGTCTGGCGTCTCAGAGGAGCAGCCTACACAGGTAGCTAATGGATACGCTGCCTCAGTCACCTGCGGGCAATCCTCGGGCCATGCAGCACTGGCACCGCGCCAGCAGGAATCACGCCTGTCATCATCCAGGCCACAGGCAGAGGCAGGCATGAGGAGCGTTTCCTTTTTTTTTTTATCTTCCTTTTTATTTGGAGCGTAGCGGGGGGATGGATGATGGCGGTATATTTGACCACGTTTCTGGAGGAGGGGGAAATCTTTTTATTTATTTATAAATATTTTTTGCCATCATGCCCCTCCGATCGACAGGGCACATCAACCCTTAAAAACCGTAGTTTATTCCAGTCGAGGGGCCGCCTGGAGCACCGGCGCCTGTTTTGCAAGCTAACTGAGGCTATTCCGGCACGTCTAATTAGTGAGTCCATTCTTGACGAGCGCTCTTTGTTTTATTTTGTTGTCATGTAGGCAATTCGTGACCCAGGAGGCATTTGAATTATTACGGAGTGGCAGTGTGTATGTTTTTCCACTCACTCTTTAATCTGATTAAGAGGGTTATGTTGAGATTAGCCATCTGGCTGCGGGGAATCTCCCTGCTTGTTAGTTAGCGACGGGCTCCACAGTGGA
>NC_140167.1:43603786-43605005 GCF_963971535.1 Notolepis coatsorum
GCAGCCGTGTGAATAGTCAATTGGTAGTCGAATAGCATGTTCCAAATATACCCCCCCCCCTCCCCTCTTCTCCATAGAATAGAATAGAATAGGGGGGGTGCCCAAGTGGCGAACCATGCAACGTGCTGCGTCGCAAAGCGGCCGACCCGGGTTTGATTTCCGGACCGGCGTCCTTTGCCGAATGTCTTCCCCTCGCTCTGTCTCCCATTTTTCCTCTCTCTCTCTCGCTACCGGACTGCCCGGTAGTAAAAACAATAAAAAAAATCTACCAAAAACATAATAAAAAAATTAAATAAGAATTGAATAGAATAGAATAGAAATCCTTTAATAATCCAGAGGGAAATTCGGCACTACAGATCGCTCACATTGAACAACACTAAACATTTAGGTAGGCAATAGGACTAAAATAAGAATAATATTAAAAATAAGAATTAAATAGAATAAAGAATAAAATACGGCCCGGGATATACATGATGGAAAAGGCACAGAGAGTGCCCTTAATGTTCGCCATTTGGACGGCTTACCACTTCACAGATGTGACTGGTGCCATCAAAGACGCTCATGAGGAACATTATCGTAGAGGAGGGTTTATACTTTGCATTGATTTACTCAAATGTAAACATCAAAGACTGGAATATCAATGCTGTTGAATGCCATTTACTGTAGCTTGAGAAGTTGTGATATAACCAAACCAAATAAGACTAACACTGTCCCCTTACGCTTCTCTACTGATCATACGGTATTTATGAGGGATGACTACACCACAAAAACAAAACGATTAAACCGTTGGAAAAAAAGGCAGTTGATACCACAGAGGATATGAACTCAGCCTATAGCTCTATGAGGGAAATAACTCCCTGTAAGAAAACAGAGATTATAAACATCCTAGTCTGGCAAACCAGTCTGCTGCATTGATGTCATTGCTACAGACCACATCTAAGGCCCTACATCAACAGACAACACACAGCCTGCATATGCTAATACCAGATATCGTACTGCCATGCTAATCCGTGTGCTAATCACAACAACAGTCCTGTTCTCAGGACTGCACTGTTCTGAAGCCAGCTTTAGCTGATGTTGTTGATGCCTCTCAGATAGCTTGGGCCCATACGCTTCCTGTATTGCTTCTCCATTTGGTTCCTATTTACCCTGTCTCACAGCCAATAAAGGACCTAGTCAATTACAACAGACCAGGAACTTCATAAGCAGGAAATAGACA
>NC_140167.1:43605205-43647705 GCF_963971535.1 Notolepis coatsorum
TGTGTGTGTGTGTGTGTGTGTGCGTGCGTGCATGCGTGCGTGCGTGTGTGTGTGTGTGTGTGTTTGTGTGTGTGTATTTGCGTGCGTGTGTTTGTCTGTGTGTATGCACAAGTGCACGTGTGTAGTCAAGTCAAGTCAGATTTATTTGTATAGCCCAAAATCACATTACATGTCTCAATGGGCTTCAGAAGCCCACAATGGAACAACACCCCCTGGCTTAAACCCCACACAAGATAAGGAAAAACTCCCTTAATAGGAAAAAAGAGAAGAAACCTTAGATGGGCAATTCAATGAGAGATCCCCCCCAACTAGGAGGGCCAGACGCACAATAGGTGTTAAAGTGGGCAACAATTTAAGAAATACAATGAGGGAGTAACAATAGTCATAATAATAAAAAATAATACTGATAACAAACAATGCAAGGAAAATCATAGAAAGGCACAACAGGTAAGCAGAGACAACAGGGCATAACATCAGGTTACCATCCAGGGTTATCATAGGGCATCACAACGAATACACAGACTTTGTGAGACAGGCACAGTCAACGTCCGCAGAGATAGCATTGTTAATGTCCATCCAGGGTGACTAGAAAACACGACTCAGGGGACAGCGCAGGACAGGGAGACAGAAACAGGCCACATAGAGCAGAGACACATAGGGCAGGAGACAGAGAACAGGCCACATAGAACAGAGACACATAGGTTAGGAGACAAAGAACAGGTCACATAGAGCAGAGACAGCTGGGGCAGGAGGGAGAGCAAAGGCCACATAGAGCAGAGACACATAGGGCAGGAGGGAGAGCAAAGGTCACATAGAGCAGAGACACATAGGGCAGGAGGGAGAGCAAAGGTCACATAGAGCAGAGACACATAGGGCAGGAGGGAGAGCAAAGGTCACATAGAGCAGAGACACATAGGGCAGGAGGGAGAGCAAAGGTCACATAGAGCAGAGACACATAGGGCAGGAGACAGAGAACAGGCCACATAGAACAGAGACAGCTGGGGCAGGAGGGAGAGCAAAGGTCACATAGAGCAGAGACACATAGGGCAGGAGGGAGAGCAAAGGTCACATAGAGCAGAGACACATAGGGCAGGAGGCAGAGGCTGGAGGCAGAGCCAGGACAGCACGTCCACCTCCAGGAGCAGACCTATGTACACAGGCAGTCTACAGCCACATAGACCGTGCAGACACACCCACTCAGAGGACAACAAAGAACACATGGTTAATGTGATGCTGATAAAGTAATTTCAAGATGTAACTAAAATATTTGCAAGGCTAGCAATGTGTAGGATAAGATAAAGAGATGCTGATGCGAATGATACATAGAAAAACAAGCAAAAGGACAGAACATCGACCGGGACATCCATGCAGATCCCCATGATAGTGAAGGGCACAACAGGGCAGGGCAGAGCACCACCTGAACCGCATAGAATGACCTGTCACCAAACACCAAGCAAAGCCCACCGCCAAGACACACAAGATGACAAGCACACCCACTCACATCCACAGACAGAAACACACACCCACAGACAGAAACACACCCACAGACAGAAACACACCCACAGACAGAAACACACCCACAGACAGAAACACATCCACAGACAGAAACACACCCACAGACAGAAACACACCCACTCACAGAAACACACCCACAGACAGAAACACACCCACAGACAGAAACACACCCACTAACAGAAGAGACAATAACAGACAGTTCATCCTGCTTAAGAAGACAATCAACCTACTGTATGTTCCCATCAGCTCTTCCATATGCCAACAATACATAAACTAAACTAACTAAAGTCTCTAAGAGGCCGGATTTATCTCAACTCAGGCATGGCTATAGGGTAGGCCGTAAGAAAGGGAGAAGAGACCGGTCTTAAGCTTGGATTTAAAGATATCAACAGAGCTTGCCTCCCTGACTACGGCAGGGAGTTTATTCCACAGATAGGAGAATGCTCTGTTGCCTGCTGATTTCTTTTTAACCCTAGGGATTTGTGATTGGATGGCACGTGCGGGCCAATATTGTCTGATGACGTCTGACAGATGAGAGAGCGGTGCAGACCCATGCAATATGTTCTACGTCAGCAGCAGTACTTTAAAGTCAGATCTAGCCGGGGTTGGAAGCCAATGTAGGGAGGACAGATTGAGCGTTATATGATCAGATTTCCTGGTTTTGTTAATGATTGTGGCAGCTGCATTTTGTACGAGCTGAAGACATTTCATGTTAAGATTGGGTAGGGCCTGAAAACAATACTGTTACAGTAATCAAGTCTGGACGAGACAAAAGCGTGTAGGGTTTCGGCCTCAGACGTAGAAAATATAGATCCGATTTTATGAAATATTGCGAAGATGAAAGAAGGCAATTCAGGTTATATCCTTGATGTGTAGTAAGTGTAAGTGCATGTGTGCATGAGTGAATGTGTGTGTTTGACTGAGAGCGCATGTGTGTGTGTGTCTCAGTGTGGTGGTGTGCATTTGTGCCTGCCTCTGCATCTGTACACAAATGTCAGGCACGGTACGGAGCGACACACACACACACACACACACACACACGCACACACACGCACACACACACACACACACACACACACACACACACACACACACACACACACACACACACACACACACACACACACACACACACACACACACACACACACACACACACACACACACACACACACACACACACACACACACACACACACACGCACACGCACACACGGTAGCGGTAGAGTCGTAAAATCAAATGCTGATTGTGTGATCATGGGTAATTGTGTGAGGAGGGCCCATAAAGAGTAAAAAGAGGGTGTATTAGTGTTTTGTGGCTGTGTTTTATAGAGAGGTGGGCTTCCATGTCTGGGGACGGCTGCGCTGAAAGGTGAGAAGGGGAGGAATCAAAGAGCTGACTTTGTTGTTTAAAGCCAACTCCCCTGAGGTAGTCTGCTGCTGAAAGACACTGTTTACTATCCGCTGATTGACAATATAAAGGCAGACAGACGGCTCTGGGAGAACTAATTGTGCGGCAATCCAACCGCTACACATGTTTATCTGAGCTTAATTATTCTTGTTGTCATGAGATGTACTCTGGGTTTACACAGTTGATTTGTGATTTCTGAACTTAATTCATTTAGAAAAAATATTATCATTTGAACTAAGTAACACAGCGTCTCTGCAGGATGAGACGTCTCCAAAGACATTTGCTTGTATTTGTACTCAAGTAAAATTTTCGAGCTACTTGTACTTTTCATTTTAGGGAGCTTTATACTTTTACTCCACTCCATTTCAAAGGAAATATTGTACTTTTTACTCCACTACGTTTATCTGAATCAACATGGCAAAAATCTATGAAGATTATATACTTTCAGATTTGAAGCCTGTCAACTTCAAGAGGACGTAATCAGAGCAGCATAACTGGACCACATACCACTTCAACATAACCTAAAGAGTTCAGTGGATCGAGGATTGAATGCTCCCAGGCACTGGAATACACACATGTCACGTATAATGCATACTTTTACTTCAGATACTTTAGTACATTCAATAGCAAATACTTCTCTACTTCTACTTAAGGCGAGACAGCACCCCCAAAATTGCCTTTTTGCTTTTTTTCGACGATATTGAGATTTTGTTATATTTTGCTTCCTAAACATGTCTTCTATGAAACTAGTGACAATAAAATGTCAATAACACACATTTAGTTGTTTATTTGACTTCATTTTGCCTGATTGCATCCATAAATGTGCACATATTTAATGTGAAGTGCCTCATTTGCATATATAAACATAAAATTTAGGAAACTTGCAATATATTTTGTCTTAGTATGTACATGACAAACTGGGAAAGTTTCATAGTGATATCTATTCAATAATTGTTTTGCCTATTAGAGGGTACTACACTTACTACACGTTACTACACTGTTTGTAGCCTGTGTGTAGTTCTGTTCAGTTCAATAACATCATTATTATTATTATTATTATTATTATTATTATTATTATTATTATTATTATTATTATTATTATTATTATTATTATTATTATTATTATTATTATTATTATTATTATTATTATTATTATTATTATTATTATTATTATTATTATTATTATTATTATTATTATTATTATTATTATTATTATTATTATTATTATTATTATTATTATTATTATTATTATTATTATTATTATTATTATTATTATTATTATTATTATTATTATTATTATTATTATTATTATTATTATTATTGTTATTGTTTTTATTATTATTATTATTATTATTATTATTATTATTATTATTATTATTATTATTATTATTATTATTATTATTATTATTATTATTATTATTATTATTATTATTATTATTATTATTATTATTATTATTATTATTATTATTATTATTATTATTATTATTATTATTATTATTATTATTATTATTATTATTATTATTCAGTTATCAGGCATGTGTTTAGGTTGTCTATTACTAATGGTTTGATTGGGTGTTGTGTTTGTAAATAGCTGTTTCAAAAAAAATTATGGCATTTTACAATACAAAACTTTGAGGTCGTTTTCTGAAAAACTAGTTTTTATGCATTTTCCTTACACACAAAGAGTTGGAACTCCATTTCCATAGTACCTACACACACCAAACTTTCCAAATTTCTTCCCATCCATATTATGCTTCTTTCTATAGAAAGTTTTGTTGATATATATCATTCATAGCCAGGTTTATAATAAATGTTATACCAAAACTAGGCGAAAAATAGTTTTTTTTTTATGACATAGACAGTATTTCCTGATGTATGGGCTGATAAGAGAACATAGCCACAAAGTCTTTCTATACAAAGTTTTGTTTTGAATGTATCAACTAAATGAAACCAAGTTTTTGAATCTGGCATTATCCATTTTGGTGATGCGAGTCTTGGCAATACATGCAAATATGTGCATATTTAATGGTGGAAGTGCCTCATTTGCATATATAAACATAAGATTCTGAAAACTTGTAATATATTTTTTCTTAGTTTATATGTACATAACAAACTTGGAAAGTTTCATAGTGATATCAAGTATTTGTTTTCCCTATTAGGGGGTGCTGTCACCCCTTAAGTAGAATTTGAATGGGGAAGTACACATTTATCTGGGTATTTCTAAGGAAATGTGTACTTCTTCCACCACTCCAAAATAATTCACGTTACAGGTAATCCAATGTGTAATGAAGTGATCCAATGTGTAATGAAGTGATTATCAGCAGCATTTAATAGTGCTTTACAGTGAAGGGCTATGTTACCATAGCAGCATTATGGGTGTCCACAGTGCTTTATAGTGAGGGGCTATGTTATCATATACTGTAGCAGCAGTGAGACAGAAACGGTCTGCTCTCTCTATATTCAGTGCATATCAGGAAACCAATAATCCGAAAGCTATTTGTTCTCTGTAACTTAGCCCTCTGAGACCCCCGGTGGGACAGCCAGTCTTTCAGAGGCTGTGGTGGCTTCGGTTTTAAAGTTAGAGTGAAGAATATGGCGTTGTATGAAGCCAGACAACCTCACGTATCCTCCAGTACCGATCATGTCATAGCTTATCGGGAAGTGGGGTAAATAAGGCAACAATGTGAGGAACAAATTGTAAAGCGCTTTGGATAAAAGCACTATATAAATGCATTTATCTAGCGCTGTTATCCAAAGCACTTTACAATTTGCTCACATTTGACCCATTCACTCACACATTCACACACCGACGGCAGAGGCAACCATGCAAGGTGCCAACCTGCTCATCGGGAGCAATTAGGGGTTAAGTGTCTTGCTCTTGCCCGGGAGGAGCGGGAATCAAACCGGGAACTTCCGGATTACCAGACAACTGCTCTACCTCCTGAGCTACTGTCTCCCCGAAATGTGTAATTTCCGCCTTTTCTATTTGACCGCTTCTGCATACTGAGGTCATGGAATTGCATACATTGGATATGACTGGAAATCTGATACTTGTGTGGATCCATTGAGTCCAATTGTATTCATATGCGATGATGTTAGTCCCCATAGAAGCTATTTTATTGTAGTAAGACCATCTAGGTATACAATGACCTAATACGACCTCTATAATCGCAGCCTCATAAAACTTTACACCCACAAACTAGAGACATAAGGGCATTCAGGGAACGTATGGCTTTCCAAGGTTTATTGACCATAAAGGAGGGTTCTGAGTAATTTCCAGAACAAAATGTGCTTGCCATCCAATCGCCAATTTTTTTTTATTCTTACAAAAAGAATGTCATGTCAAAAGTTACTTCAAAATTAAATGTCAAAAGCTTTTGATACCATATCACAGCATGCATTTTATATGGTGCTCCTCAAGGTCTTTTAATGTGGTATTTTGAAGAAGAAAAACAAGTCCATGTCTATCATATCTAGTAAAATGTTGCACCAAATCTGTGTAACAAATGGTATCAACCATGCAACAACTTATGAGACATAACTGATCATGATAATGGCCATCATAAGCTTTGGTCATAATGTTCTAAGCTCTTAAGGCGCGACAGTACCCCCGAAATCGCCTTGTTGCTTTTTTACGATATTGAGATTTTGTTATATTTTGCTTCCTTGACCTTAACATGTCTTATTTCAAACTAGTGGCAATAAAATATCGAAAACACACAATTAGTTGTTTATTTTACTTAATTTTGTCTGATTGTGTCCATAGATCACAATTACAATACAGAACTTTGAGGGTGTTTTCCCAAAAATGTGTTTTCTTACACGCAAGAGATGAAATGTCACACACCTACACACACCATACTTTCCAAATTTCTTCCTATCTATATCCTGCAGCTATTTACAAAGGGGTTTGTTGATATATTATGCATAGCCTAGTACATTTATACCAAAAAACCTGGCGGAATTTTTTTTTTTATGACTGTAGACAGCATTTCCTGATTTATGGGACGATAAAAAGACAGCCACCTTCCCTTCTGTAAAAAGTTCATTGTGTTATGTGTCAACATAATGCAACTAAAATGTTCATTATGTACTAAGTATCTGTCATCATCCAATCTTGGATGTCTATCCTGGCGATATATGCAAATTAGTGCATATTTAATTAGGTAATGCCCATTTTGCACATATAAACATAAAATCTCAGAAAACTTGCAATACATTTTTTTTGTTATGTACATAACAAACTGGGAAAGTTTCATAGTGATATCTATTCAAATATTTGTTTTAGGTACTGTCTCGCCAACACTCTAAACCGGGCGCCCTAACCAAAACACAATGTTTATTAAATGTTTATGACTAGAAAAACCTGACAAACAGTGCTGGGGCTGTATCCCAAATTAATCTTCAGGTTCCCAACTTTCAGTAATGTATAGTTTGTATACCAGTTCTATATGACATGTCCTGCTATCTCCCCCTAAAGATCCCCTGTCCCCCCATAAAAAGGACACAAATGGGTCTATGTGGGTTTCAGAGGGTTAGCACAATTAGATACATTCCTAAAACATGTTATTCTAAAACACGTTTTTCTTTTGGCAAATCAAAGCCACACAGCCATTATGTTTACCTTCTGAAGTTACAAAAGAGAGATGAAAAGATCCTGTTTGAAACTGTTTGAAATAGCTCTACTTTGTTGATTCAGGAATGGTTTTTAAAACAATAATAAGACTAAATTGCTGCATAACTGATAATTATGTCTTTCCATTTTCTCTCTTTCTCCTTGTGCGAGTCCTTGCGAGGCTGTCTTGCTGCTTGTACACTGATGCATATTCATCCAGGATTGCTTGCCGCAGCCTCGCTCTGTGACCTCCAACGTAAACATCAATTGTATTTTCTTTAAAAGTATGATGATCAGGTGAGTGCTGATCAAAACAGCATGTGAAAACCATTTCAAATGAGCAGCTTCATACACCCAAGCCAAGGCTGTTTAGTATGTGCTGTTGTCTGTGAGTGTTGTTTTGTGGGTGTTGTTTTGTGTGTGTTGTTTTGTGTGTGTGTGTGTGTGTGTGTGTGTGTGTGTGTGTGTGTGTGTGTGTGTGTGTGTGTGTGTGTGAGTGTGTGTGTGCATGTGTGCGTGTGTGTGTGTGTGTGTGTGTGTTGTGTGTGTGTGTGTGTGTGTGTGTGTGTGTGTGTGTGTGTGTGTGTGTGTGTGTGTGTGTGTGTGTGTGTGTGTGTGTGTGTGTTTATAGGTACTTGCGAGGACATACTATGCTCGGCCAACCTTCATTGTGAGGACAAATCCACTTGCGAGGACTTTTGCCTGGTCCTCAGAAATAATATACTTTAGATGACTTTAAAATGATCTTTAAGTCCCTAATATAAATTTTTTAGACTAGGTCCTCACACTGGTATAATTGTTGATTTCACCCGACTCTACAGCATTCCTACAGGACACACTCGAGTACTGCAGGGGGAAATATGCGTTTGGCGCAGATGTGTGTGAGGACCATTGGAGACTATTTTTGATTGGTTGGTCTGAGAGGGGATTGTTTTGATTGGCTGCTCGTGGCCTGTCACTCATCTGCTACCTACGTGACCTCACGTGGTCTGAGAGGGGATTTTTTTATTGGCTGCTCATGACCCAACGTGCATTCTGGGGCTACGTGACCTCACGTGGTCTGAGAGGGGATTTTTTTATTGGCTGCTCATGACCTAACGTGCATTCTGGGTAGTGTAGTACAGTACTAGCATATAATAATTCTACTATTATACAACGAGGGCGCCTATAGCACTGCTATTTTATGCAATGACACTATTGCATAGATTATGCAAAGTAATGTTTGGCTGAACATCATAATCAAAATCGTAAAGGAGAATGAATGCTAGCTAGCAGGCTAGCAAGCTAAAACGCTAGCTAGCAGGCTAGCAGCAGCTGGGCAATCCAAAAGGAGAATGAATTAATGAAAACTTTATTAACAGATTGCAGAATGGGTACAATACAGTACAGCTCAATACACACAATTGTTAAGGGGATGCAGACCAGAGAAAGACTTTGTCTTGTTTACAATAGTCATAATTAACAGTTTGTTATTAATTTAGATAATTATAAGATAAGATATTCCTTTATTGATCCCCTTGAGGAAATTCAGGCATCATAGCAGCATGGGGGAGGGGGGAGTTTGGTTGATTGATTGAACATTTTATTAACAGATTGCAGAATGGGTACAATACAGTACAGCTCAATACACACAATTGTTAAGGGGATGCAGACCAGAGAAAGACTTTCGTCTTGTTTACATCAGGGTCCCCCATTTTCAATTCATCATAACATAACATGTTTTAGGACCATTGCTATTTTTATTGTACATAAATGATATGAGAGAAGCATGTTCTTGTAATTTATTCTTATTTGCAGATGATTCAGCTTTGCTCATCTCCCATAAGGATCTCAGTACACTCAGTACACAGGGAGACTGCAATTCGAAACTGGCCCCTGTAAATGTCCTAACACAACCCCTCCAATGTATACAGTAAATTACCAAGTATGGTCTTGTCAATATTCCAATGTACAGTTTTGTTTGTACAGTTGTACAGTGTCCCCCACCCACCCCTCCTACCCAACCTCCCCCCACTCACCCCCCACCCACCAACCACCTCCAATGTACAGTCCCCCCCCCCCCCCCCCCCCCCCACCTACCCAATCCAATGTACAGTTTCTACGTCAAATGTATATACTTTTTTTTCTGGACTCTTTTTGTATCACAAACAGTACTGTATTTGAAAATCTGGTATGTCATAAATATATTACTACCTGTACCCCCCCCCCCCCACCCCCACCCCCCCCCTCCCCCCATGCTGCTATGATGCCTGAATTTCCCCAAGGGGATCAATAAAGGAATATCTTATCTTATCTTATATAGATGTAGCAGTACTGTCTATCTGTATGTCATGTATGTCATATATGTTACGATGAATTGAAAATGGGGGACCCTGATGTAAACAAGACGAAAGTCTTTCTCTGGTCTGCATCCCCTTAACAATTGTATGTATTGAGCTGTACTGTACTGTACCCATTCTGCAATCTGTTAATAAAGTTTTCAATCAATCAATCAATCAATCAAACTCCAAATAATACTAGGAGAGGAACTCTCTAAGGTTAGGAATTGGCTGTCTGACAATAGGCTCTCACTTCACTTAAAAAAGGCTCCTGAACTCAAGGTAGAATTAGGGTCTGAGGTTATAGCAGCAAGAACAGCAGTGAAGTACCTGGGCTGTATGCTGGATGACAGTCTGGGGGGGGGGAGGCCTTACAGGTACTGGGTAAGGTAAATGCCCGCACCAGGTTTTAAAGCAGGGAAGGCCTAAAGGCATCTACATGCTACAGCAACTTCTGCTTGTTATCAATGGGTTGGTTGAGAAGGGAAGTGTCATCTATCTAGGGAACCTAGCTACATACCGGGTACAATGTTACATTAGGCTGTGCGTCGATGTTGCAGAAGCATAAAGGCCACCGTTGCTTTGTCGATGTTGTGGTGCAGTAGACTCTATAGGTCCTACAGGCTACCACTAACAACATGAGTTAGCCCTGGCTAGTGCTGTAATGTAGACTATATAGCTCCTACAGGCTAACACTAACAACATGAGTTAGCCCTGGCTAGCGCCGTAATGTAGACTATATAGCTCCTACAGGCTAACACTAACAACATGAGTTAGCCCTGGCTAGTGCTGTAATGTAGACTCTATATAGCTCCTACAGGCTACCACTAACAACATGAGTTAGCCCTGGCTAGCGCTGTAATGTATACTATAGAGCTCCTACAGGCTACCACTAACAACATGAGTTAGCCCTGGCTAGCGCCGCCATGTAGACTATAGAGCTCCTACTGGCTACCACTAACAACATGAGTTAGCCCTGGCTAGTGCTGTAATGTAGACTATATCTCCTACAGGCTACCACTAACAACATGAGTTAACCCTGGCTAGCGCTGTAATGTAGACCATAGCTCCTACAGGCTCGTGTGACTTGTGTGACTTGGAGACTTGTGTGACTGGGAGACTTGTGTGACTTGTGTGACTTGGAGACTTGTGTGACTGAGAGACTTGTGTGACTTGTGTGACTTGGACACTTGGCTGTCTGACAATAGGCTCTCACTTCACTTAAAAAAGGCTCCTGAACTCAAGGTAGAATTAGGGTCTGAGGTTATAGCAGCAAGAACAGCAGTGAAGTACCTGGGCTGTATGCTGGATGACAGTCTGGGGGGGGGGAGGCCTTACAGGTACTGGGTAAGGTAAATGCCCGCACCAGGTTTTAAAGCAGGGAAGGCCTAAAGGCCTCTACATGCTACAGCAACTTCTGCTTGTTATCAATGGGTTGGTTGAGAAGGGAAGTGTCATCTATCTAGGGAACCTAGCTACATACCGGGTACTAGGAGACTTGTGTGACTTGTGTGACTTGGAGACTTGTGTGACTGAGAGACTTGTGTGACTGGGAGACTTGTGTGACTTGGACACTTGTGTGACTTGGAGACTTGTGTGACTGGGAGACTTGTGTGACTGGGAGACTTGTGTGACTTGGAGACTTGTGTGACTGGGAGACTCGGGAGACTTGTGTGACTGGGAGACTTGTGTGACTGGGAGACTTGTGTGACTGGGAGATTTGTGTGACTTGGAGACTTGTGTGACTGGGAGACTTGTGTGACTGGGAGACTTGTGTGACTGGGAGACTCGTGTGACTTGTATGACTTGTGTGACTTGGAGACTTGTGTGACTGGGAGACTTGTGTGACTTGTGTGACTTGGAGACTTGTGTGACTGGGAGACTTGTGTGACTTGGATACTTGTGTGACTGGGAGACTCTGGAGACTTGTGTGACTGGGAGACTTGTATGACTGGGAGACTTGTGTGACTGGGAGATTTGTGTGACTTGGAGACTTGTGTGACTTGTGTGACTTGGAGACTCGTGTGACTTGGAGACTTGTGTGACTTGGAGACTCGTGTGACTTGTGTGACTTGGAGACTCGTGTGACTTGGAGACTCGTGTGACTCTTGTGACTTGGAGACTCGTGTGACTTGGAGACTTGTGTGACTTGGAGACTCGTGTGACTTGTGTGACTTGGAGACTCGTGTGACTTGGAGACTTGTGTGACTTGGAGACTCGTGTGACTTGTGTATCTTGGAGACTTGTGTGACTTGGAGACTTGTGTGACTTGGAGACTTGTGTGACTTGTGTGACTTGGAGACTTGTGTGACTGGGAGACTTGTGTGACTGGGAGACTTGTGTGACTGGGAGACTTGTGTGACTTGTGTGACTTGGAGACTTGTGTGACTGGGAGACTTGTGTGACTTGTGTGACTTGGAGACTTGTGTGACTTGGACACTTGTGTGACTGGGAGACTCATGTGACTTGGTGACTTGTGTGACTGGGAGACTCGTGTGACTCGTATGACTTGGAGACTTGTGTGACTTGGAGACTTGTGTGACTTGGACACTTGTGTGACTGGGAGACTCGTGTGACTTGGAGACTTGTGTGACTGGGAGACTCGGGATACTTGTGTGACTGGGAGACTCGTGTGACTTGGAGACTTGTGTGACTGGGAGACTTGTGTGACTTGGACACTTGTGTGACTGGGAGACTCATGTGACTTGGTGACTTGTGTGACTGGGAGACTCGTGTGACTCGTATGACTTGGAGACTTGTGTGACTTGGAGACTTGTGTGACTTGGACACTTGTGTGACTGGGAGACTCGTGTGACTTGGAGACTTGTGTGACTGGGAGACTCGGGATACTTGTGTGACTGGGAGACTCGTGTGACTTGGAGACTTGTGTGACTGGGAGACTCGTGTGACTCGTATGACTTGGAGACTTGTGTGACTTGGAGACTTGTGTGACTGGGAGACTCGTGTGACTTGTATGACTTGGAGACTTGTGTGACTGGGAGACTTGTGTGACTTGGAGACTTGTGTGACTGGGAGACTCATGTGACTTGTGTGACTTGGAGACTTGTGTGACTGGGAGACTTGTGTGACTGGGAGACTTGTGTGACTTGGAGACTTGTGTGACTGGGAGACTCGGGAGACTTGTGTGACTGGGAGACTTGTGTGACTGGGAGACTTGTGTGACTAGGAGACTTGTGTGACTGGGAGACTTGTGTGACTGGGAGACTTGTGTGACTTGTGTGACTTGGAGACTTGTGTGACTGGGAGACTCGTGTGACTTGGAGACTTGTGTGACTGGGAGACTCGGGAGACTTGTGTGACTGGGAGACTCGTGTGACTTGGAGACTTGTGTGACTGGGAGACTCGTGTGATTTGTATGACTTGGAGACTTGTGTGACTTGGAGACTTGTGTGACTAAGAGACTCGTGTGACTCTTGTGACTTGGAGACTCGTGTGACTTGGAGACTTGTGTGACTTGGAGACTCGTGTGACTTGTGTGACTTGGAGACTCGTGTGACTTGGAGACTTGTGTGACTTGGAGACTCGTGTGACTTGTGTGACTTGGAGACTTGTGTGACTTGGAGACTTGTGTGACTTGGAGACTTGTGTGACTTGTGTGACTTGGAGACTTGTGTGACTGGGAGACTTGTGTGACTGGGAGACTTGTGTGACTGGGAGACTTGTGTGACTTGTGTGACTTGGAGACTTGTGTGACTGGGAGACTTGTGTGACTTGTGTACGGGTGAACATCAGCACAAACAAATCTGGAAACTGGAGTGGTCCCTTGAGCCCATAATGGTTCTCTTTTCTGCCTCTAGACCCAGTAGGAAGCCAAGCAATGGATGAGGACCGTGCACCCCCCCAGCCGCCGACCACTCTATACCAAACTAGTACTAACCTACTGGGGAGTGGCCGCCCGCAAAACCCAAAGCCAGAACCTAAGCCTAAGCCTGGTCTAGAGTGTAACTTCCTCGTAACTGGTCCACAGGAGTAGAAAAGCAGAAACCATTCAAAAACAATGTAACTACAAACAACCGACCTTAACTAACTATTTACCTATCTATCTAAGTATAAATAACCTAGACTCTCTACCTCCTCAGGGGTATGAAGACACATCATGTGACGACTTAAAATCTCTACCTCCTCAGGGGTATGAAAGCACATCATGTGAAAACACCTATATTACAAAAAAATGAATTATTAAAAATTAAAAAATGAATACCAAAAACCACCTATAGAGGGCGCCATCCCGCTTCAAAAGAATGGACCAAATAATGAATACAATTCTCTACCTCCACAGGGGTTTGAAGGCACATCATGTGACGACTTAAATTCTCTACCTCCTCAGGGGTATGAAAGCACATCATGTGAAACACTTATATTACAAAAAGATGAATTATTAAAATAATTGTGCCCCCCTCTACCTCCTCAGGGGTATGGATGCACATCAGGTTAAAAACTAGATGACGACGTGACCCCTCATACCTCCTCAGGGGTACGGGTGAACATCAGCACAAACAAATCTGGAAACTGGAGTGGTCCCTTGAGCCCATAATGGTTCTCTTTTCTGCCTCTAGACCCAGTAGGAAGCCAAGCAATGGATGAGGACCGTGCACCCCCCAGCCGCCGACCACTCTATACCAAACTAGTACTAACCTACTGGGGAGTGGCCGCCCGCAAAACCCAAAGCCCTAACCTAAGCCTAAGCCTGGTCTAGAGTGTAACTTCCTCATAACTGGTCCACAGGAGTAGAAAAGCAGAAACCATTCAAAAACAATGTAACTACAAACAACCGACCTTAACTAACTATTTACCTATCTATCTAAGTATAAATAACCTAGACTCTCTACCTCCTCAGGGGTATGAAGACACATCATGTGACGAATTAGAATCTCTACCTCCTCAGGGGTATGAAAGCACACCATGTGAAAACACCTATATTACAAAAAAATGAATTATTAAAAAATAAAAAAAATGAATACCAAAAACCACCTATAGAGGGCGCCATCCCGCTTCAAAAGAATGGACCAAATAATGAACAAAATTCTCTACCTCCACAGGGGTTTGAAGGCACATCATGTGACGACTTAGATTCTCTACCTCCTCAGGGGTATGAAAGCACATCATGTGAAGCACTTATATTACAAAGAGATGAATTATTAAAATAATTGTGCCCCCCTCTACCTCCTCAGGGGTATGGATGCACATCAGGTTAAAAACTAGATGACGACGTGACCCCTCATACCTCCTCAGGGGTACGGGTGAACATCAGCACAAACAAATCTGGAAACTGGAGTGGTCCCTTGAGCCCATAATGGTTCTCTTTTCTGCCTCTAGACCCAGTAGGAAGCCAAGCAATGGATGAGGACCGTGCACCCCCCCAGCCGCCGACCACTCTATACCAAACTAGTACTAACCTACTGGGGAGTGGCCGCCCGCAAAATCCAAAGCCCGAACCTAAGCCTAAGCCTGGTCTAGAGTGTAACTTCCTCGTAACTGGTCCACAGGAGTAGAAAAGCAGAAACCATTCAAAAACAATGTAACTACAAACAACCGACCTTAACTAACTATTTACCTATCTATCTAAGTATAAATAACCTAGACTCTCTACCTCCTCAGGGGTATGAAGACACATCATGTGACGACTTAGAATCTCTACCTCCTCAGGGGTATGAAAGCACACCATGTGAAAACACCTATATTACAAAAAAATTTATTATTAAAAAATAAAAAATGAATACCAAAAACCACCTATAGAGGGCGCCATCCCGCTTCAAAAGAATGGACCAAATAATGAATAAAATTCTCTACCTCCACAGGGGTTTGAAGGCACATCATGTGACGACTTAAATTCTCTACCTCCTCAGGGGTATGAAAGCACATCATGTGAAACACTTATATTACAAAGAGATGAATTATTAAAATAATTGTGCCCCCCTCTACCTCCTCAGGGGTATGGATGCACATCAGGTTAAAAACTAGATGACGACGTGACCCCTCATACCTCCTCAGGGGTACGGGTGAACATCAGCACAAACAAATCTGGAAACTGGAGTGGTCCCTTGAGCCCATAATGGTTCTCTTTTCTGCCTCTAGACCCAGTAGGAAGCCAAGCAATGGATGAGGACCGTGCACCCCCCCAGCCGCCGACCACTCTATACCAAACTAGTACTAACCTACTGGGGAGTGGCCGCCCGCAAAATCCAAAGCCCGAACCTAAGCCTAAGCCTGGTCTAGAGTGTAACTTCCTCGTAACTGGTCCACAGGAGTAGAAAAGCAGAAACCATTCAAAAACAATGTAACTACAAACAACCGACCTTAACTAACTATTTACCTATCTATCTAAGTATAAATAACCTAGACTCTCTACCTCCTCAGGGGTATGAAGACACATCATGTGACGACTTAGAATCTCTACCTCCTCAGGGGTATGAAAGCACACCATGTGAAAACACCTATATTACAAAAAAATTAATTATTAAAAAATAAAAAATGAATACCAAAAACCACCTATAGAGGGCGCCATCCCGCTTCAAAAGAATGGACCAAATAATGAATAAAATTCTCTACCTCCACAGGGGTTTGAAGGCACATCATGTGACGACTTAAATTCTCTACCTCCTCAGGGGTATGAAAGCACATCATGTGAAACACTTATATTACAAAGAGATGAATTATTAAAATAATTGTGCCCCCCTCTACCTCCTCAGGGGTATGGATGCACATCAGGTTAAAAACTAGATGACGACGTGACCCCTCATACCTCCTCAGGGGTACGGGTGAACATCAGCACAAACAAATCTGGAAACTGGAGTGGTCCCTTGAGCCCATAATGGTTCTCTTTTCTGCCTCTAGACCCAGTAGGAAGCCAAGCAATGGATGAGGACCGTGCACCCCCCAGCCGCCGACCACTCTATACCAAACTAGTACTAACCTACTGGGGAGTGGCCGCCCGCAAAACCCAAAGCCCTAACCTAAGCCTAAGCCTGGTCTAGAGTGTAACTTCCTCATAACTGGTCCACAGGAGTAGAAAAGCAGAAACCATTCAAAAACAATGTAACTACAAACAACCGACCTTAACTAACTATTTACCTATCTATCTAAGTATAAATAACCTAGACTCTCTACCTCCTCAGGGGTATGAAGACACATCATGTGACGACTTAGAATCTCTACCTCCTCAGGGGTATGAAAGCACACCATGTGAAAACACCTATATTACAAAAAAATGAATTATTAAAAAATAAAAAAAATGAATACCAAAAACCACCTATAGAGGGCGCCATCCCGCTTCAAAAGAATGGACCAAATAATGAACAAAATTCTCTACCTCCACAGGGGTTTGAAGGCACATCATGTGACGACTTAGATTCTCTACCTCCTCAGGGGTATGAAAGCACATCATGTGAAGCACTTATATTACAAAGAGATGAATTATTAAAATAATTGTGCCCCCCTCTACCTCCTCAGGGGTATGGATGCACATCAGGTTAAAAACTAGATGACGACGTGACCCCTCATACCTCCTCAGGGGTACGGGTGAACATCAGCACAAACAAATCTGGAAACTGGAGTGGTCCCTTGAGCCCATAATGGTTCTCTTTTCTGCCTCTAGACCCAGTAGGAAGCCAAGCAATGGATGAGGACCGTGCACCCCCCCAGCCGCCGACCACTCTATACCAAACTAGTACTAACCTACTGGGGAGTGGCCGCCCGCAAAATCCAAACCCAGAACATAAGCCTAAGCCTGGTCTAGAGTGTAACTTCCTCGTAACTGGTCCACAGGAGTAGAAAAGCAGAAACCATTCAAAAACAATGTAACTACAAACAACCGACCTTAACTAACTATTTACCTATCTATCTAAGTATAAATAACCTAGACTCTCTACCTCCTCAGGGGTATGAAGACACATCATGTGACGACTTAGAATCTCTACCTCCTCAGGGGTATGAAAGCACACCATGTGAAAACACCTATATTACAAAAAAATGAATTATTAAAAAATAAAAAATGAATACCAAAAACCACCTATAGAGGGCGCCATCCCGCTTCAAAAGAATGGACCAAATAATGAATAAAATTCTCTACCTCCACAGGGGTTTGAAGGCACATCATGTGACGACTTAAATTCTCTACCTCCTCAGGGGTATGAAAGCACATCATGTGAAACACTTATATTACAAAGAGATGAATTATTAAAATAATTGTGCCCCCCTCTACCTCCTCAGGGGTATGGATGCACATCAGGTTAAAAACTAGATTACGACGTGACCCCTCATACCTCCTCAGGGGAACGGGTGAACATCAGCACAAACAAATCTGGAAACTGGAGTGGTCCCTTGAGCCCATAATGGTTCTCTTTTCTGCCTCTAGACCCAGTAGGAAGCCAAGCAATGGATGAGGACCGTGCACCCCCCCAGCCGCCGACCACTCTATACCAAACTAGTACTAACCTACTGGGGAGTGGCCGCCCGCAAAATCCAAAGCCCGTCATGACCCCACAGGCCCCCCTTTCTGGCCCCTCTAAACAAACAGAAAATAAAAACCCACAATATGTGGCAGACAAATCGTTTCCTCTGAACACTTTCGAGAAAAAAGCTCTGTGGAGTAGCGTATCACGCCTAATTATCGGATACAATGCCCCTATCTTATTTCTTTTCAGAAAAACTGCAGTATGACCAGATAAGACAGTGAAAACTAATCACACGACCCCCTGACCCCCTATCTTTTGGCATCCCACGCACGGTCCAACTTCCCGCCTCCTTGTTAGGAAAACAACCAAAAAACCCAGAATCAGTGCCTAAAACCCTTTCCACTATACTCCACAGTACATTCTGCACACGCCTACAATATCGATACAAATGTAATTCACGCCTAATTATCGGAACATACCTCTTAATTTAAAGTGTCCAGAGGAAAACCATAAAAAAAGGTACCCAAAAAAAACAATACTATGTACAAATTATGTAGCCCCCAAAAAATTGGTTCCTCCTGAGCACTCGGAGACAAAAAGCTCTGTAAACAGCGTACAGCCAGAACATACCCCTTAAATCCCAGTACTCAAGGAAACACAGGGGGGTTACACACATTATCCTATATTCAATACCCCACTCGCATAAGTACTTTATAGATAGAAACAAAAACCGCTTTTAAACAGAATGGCTACTTTATACATAACCGCTTTTAAACAGAATGGCCACTTTATAAATAACCGCTTCTAAACAGAATGGCTACTTTATACATAACCGCTTTTAAACAGAATGGCCTCTTTATAAATAACCGCTTTTAAACAGAATGGCTACTTTATAAATAACCGCTTCTAAACAGAATGCCCAGCTCACCGAATATCTCCCCCACGCTCCCATGGATTCTAGCCGTAGTTGGCAGCCAAACTGACGCTAGCAAGCGGTTCCTCACTCCCTTCCCATCATGTGCGGGGGAGTATTGAGGAGAAGAAAGCGCTTTCCCTGAAGCCCAAGACTTCAACCTGCCCGCATAGCGCCTCGGCTCGCGGCCAACTCGACCCCCATCGCTCTAAAATATATATTAACCTAATTAAAAAAAATACCCCATAATTCTTCTCGTCGTCAACATATTTTATTATACTCGTGGTAGGCCCCCGCACCCCGTCTATAAGGCACGAGCCTAATCCCTGCCTAATACATTCGGGACGTACCAAGATTGAGAAACTATAGAAAAAACCATTGCCAGTCTACCAAGCACAGTAATACACCAATACAATGAAAAAAAATAACCACTGCAGAGCACATAGTAATATACATTTAAAAAATAGCTCTGACCGGCACCATGTTCTAGTTTAGACCTCTAATTATAAATTTAAAAACAAAAAATGTTTTAAACAGAAATCAGAATGTCAACAGCTCACCGAGTGTTCCTTATCACGCGTCCCCAAGGTTCATGCCGGAGGTGACAGCCAAGCGGACGGCGCAGCTGGTTCTCTCCCCTCGGTGTCTCGCACGGAGGAGCCTCGAGACAGCGCTCCCCCGGAATTCCAGGATTCACCCTTTCTGCAGAGTCCGTTTGGCGGCCGACCTCGACACCCATCGGTTAAAAAAAAAACATCTCGTCGCCATCTGTAATGGAAATTATTAAAGGACAAACGATGAGCCGCTTACATTAATCATTCTGAGTCATTATTAATAATAATAGAAAGGTTTATTTAATAAAGAAAGTTCATGACAGCGTGGCCACGCTGCCAGACCAGTCACCCCCCCAGAGGCAGACATGTTAACCCACTAGCGTCTGACAGGGGACTGGCCTAGAGGCCTGGTCAGACATACAATTGAATACATGAAATTACGTAGAAGAAAACAAAATGGCTGGTTAGAGAAATTAATAATACGACTATGTTATGGCTAAGCCTGGAAGGAAAAACAGCTCCATCTTACAGTTCCCATGACCTTGGGTTATAGCTCTATGGCTGGTAGGAACAGCAACTTCGTTACGACTGAGAGAATGATAGAGTATCTTAAAGAGACATACACACATTAACCAGTAAATCTGGTTGGACTGAAACTCTAGCTGTATGACATGATAAAATAACAGAGACTCATAATGACATGATAATATATTCCACGACATTGCCTTTTACCACCGCTTGGCCTATATTTTATGCAGTGTTTAGCCTATTAAATAGGCTAATATTTTTTTTTATTCGTTTTAACTTTCAGCCTGTTAATAAATGTGTCGTTAATTCAGTATTTAACTTCTTGAATTCATATTTATTTAGGCTATGCTAATTAAAAACACAAATGTTATGGACATCTAATTTAATTATCTGCTTATTTATTAATGCTTCAATTCATTCAGAAACGTTGCAGCAAACAATCCATATGTGCATTTGTTTACATTAGGGGTGCACGATATTGATTTTTTGACCCCGATACCGATAACTTTCTGCTCCTCAAGGCCGATACCAATAACCGATATTTATTGTATTATAATATTTTTTTTAAATGTATATTCCTGTAGTTTTGACCTAACCAGATTTATCATGACATGAGCGTTATGAACAAAAAAAAGCCAAGACAACAGTTTTTCCAAATAAATATAATTTGAATCAGAAAATTCACAATCCGTCAATAACTTATAATACATCCAACCTAACAAGTCACCTGCAACATCACCACCGTAAAGCTGCTGTGAATCCAAAGCCAGCTACAAAGGAACCCGCAGCGATTGTACCTATTGACGAGGCGTTTGCTAAATTAAAGAAGTTTGACAGAAATGACCCAAGGGCTCAAGCCGCTAGCTTTTAAGCAGTGCTTGGTGGTGCAAATTAACCTGGCTACTACAGAGCAATAAGTGACTGCGTATTCAACCAAGGGTTGCATCACAGTCATGAAAGGGGCTAGATTTACGTGTCGTCGTAGGCTTTTAACACACCATCGTAGCGGTGGTGATGTTGCAGGTGACTTGTTAGGTTGGATGTATTATAAGTTGTTGCCCGTTTCCCTCCTCATGGAACTTCTGCATTGCATTTGTTACAAATAGCAAGTGAACTTTTTTCCTCTAAAACTATTCCCACACTACTGACGCCATCTTTGTTTACATCTGCGCTGCTTCTGAAACTTACATGGCTACGTCACAGCCAAGAATGGGAGTGCTGGATTTGTGTAAAACGCCCTCTTCCTAAACCACACGCTATCAGTCGTACCACAGTACTGGCAAAACGGGAGGAGCCTACAGTAAAAACAAACGCCCTTCATCCCAATTCACCCGCACCGCATTTTTTTTACCAAAAAATATATTATATTATCGGAGCTATCACCGTTATCGGGATGATGTCATAATTGCTGATATCGGCACGATAATTATCGTGCATCCCTAGTTTACATAATGATAACGTACATAAATAACATTATTGAGGGAGGAAAAAAAGGAAACTGATACCTACTTCACCCTGTTAGTCAAGTTGAACTATCGCTCTGACTCAGACTGGATGTCTCGCAGATAATACAATAGTATAATTATATAATATATATTTTTTCTGTAGGTAACGTTACATTTGGTTGACAATTTACTGACTGACTTTCACGACACTCCATATTTACGTAGCTATCTAACCGGCACTCTAAACCGGACCCAGCCCAAACCATTACCGTGACGTCACCATCCAGCTATATCTAAAATGGCGGCCCCCATGGCAAAAACGGGGAAATTACATTTGATTTTTCAGACAAATAAGCAGGATTTCACATTTGATTATAGGACCATGTCTTACCCAAGGTACACAACAAACAAACTAGGCTCATATTGTTTAACGCTTCATCTCCCCTTTAAAGTATTCCATAAGAAACCTCACTCATATCACCACTGTCAGATTCTTCAGAGGTACCATTTTTTGAGTTTTGCCAATTTAATTTTTTTAAACATGCTATTGTTATTTACAAGACCCTACATGTTCTGTGCCCGCCCCCTCTGAGGGAATTCATAGAAAGGAAGCCTGATAGAGGATTCAGCACTAGAGGGGATTGCGAAGTGCCCGGCCGGCAAACCGCCTTTGCTAAAAACACCCTCTCAGTCCAGGGATGTTTAATCTGGAATGATCTACCACTGACCATACGAGATTGTACATCATTTCCATCTTTTAAATTCAATCTAAAAAAAATGGTTACTCGACAACCAAACCTGGGCAATGATGGGCAAATACACTACACATGCAATCGGTCATACAACTAATCCATCCATCCATTTCTCTCTCTCTCCAGGTGCAGTGGTTCTGATCCATGGGGAGGTGATCCACCGCAGTCCCCAGAACACCCACTGGAGCCCAGAGAACTGGTGAGTCACTGCGAAATCTGATTCTATATCAGTGGTGGAACAAGTACACAGTTACTTTACTTAAGAAATACCCAGATAAAATAGTACTCTGGTAAAAGTAAAAGTCCTCCATTCGACTTAAATAAGATAAGAATAAACTTTAGACTTTTTACACGGAACATCAGTGCTGCATCATTCTGCGATAACAGTGTAAACAAAGAAGAAAATAAAATATATACAATATTCATTCAGTTAGTAAAAAGTACTTCAGACAAATATGACAATACATAGACGCATGCAACCATAATTAATAAATGGGTAAACTCATTTCAAAAGCTTCAAAAAGCTTCATATTGCACCTTGCCCTAATTAAATTACAACAGATTTGGACTTGGACAAGAAAGAAAGAGGTGACAGCCCACTGCTTCAGAGAGCATATCTGTACACTGTACACACCATATACTGTACACTGTACACACCATATACTGTACACACCATATACTGTACACTGTACACACCATATACTGTACACACCATATACTGTACACTACACACCATATACTGTACACTGTACACACCATATACTGTACACAACACATACTGTACACACTGTACACAACATATACTGTACACACTGTACACACCATATACTGTACACACTGTACACACCATATACTGTACACACTGTACACACCATATACTGTACACAACATATACTGTACACAACATATACTGTACACACTGTACACACCATATACTGTACATACTGTACACCCCATATACTGTACACAACATACTGTACACACTGTACACAACATATACTGTACACACTGTACACACCATATACTGTACACACTGTACACACCATACACTGTACACAACATATACTGTACACACTGTACACAACATATACTGTACACACCATATACTGTACACTGTACACACCATATAATGTACATACTGTACACAACATATACTGTACACACTGTACACAACACATACTGTACACAACACATACTGTACACAACATATACTGTACACACTGTACACAACACACACTGTACACAACACATACTGTACATAGCATATACTGTACACAACACATACTATACACAACAATATATACTGTACACAACATATACTGTACACACTGTACACACCATATACTGTACACACTGTACACACCATATACTGTACACTGTACACAACATATACTGTACACACCATATACTGTACACACCATATACTGTACACTGTACACACCATATACTGTACACTGTACACACCATATACTGTACACACTGTACACAACATATACTGTACACAATGTACACAACATACTGTACACAACATATACTGTACACAACATATACTGTACACACCATATACTGTACACACCATATACTGTACACACCATATACTGTACACTGTACACACCATATACTGTACACACTGTACACACCATATACTGTACACACCATATAATGTACACTGTACACACCATATACTGTACACACTGTACACACCATATACTGTACACACCATATACTGTACACACTGTACACACCATATACTGTACACACCATATACTGTACACTGTACACACCATATACTGTACACTGTACACACCATATACTGTACACACCATATACTGTACACAACACATACTGTACACATTGTACACAACATATACTGTACACAACATATACTGTACACACTGTACACACCATATACTGTACACACTGTACACAACATATACTGTACACAACATATACTGTACACACTGTACACACCATATACTGTACACACTGTACACACCATATAATGTACATACTGTACACAACATATACTGTACACAACATATACTGTACACACTGTACACAACACATACTGTACACACCATATACTGCACACACTGTACACACCATACTGTACACACTGTACACAACACACACTGTACACAACACATACTGTACACAACATATACTGTACACACTGTACACAACATATACTGTACACACCATATACTGTACACACTGTACACAACATATACTGTACACACTGTACACACCATATACTGTACACACTGTACACAACATATACTGTACACACTGTACACAACATATACTGTACACACTGTACACAACACATACTGTACACACCATATAATGTATATACTGTACACTGTACACACCATGCATATACTGTACACACCATATACGGTACACTGTACACACCATATACTGTACACAACATATACTGTACACACTGTACACAACATATACTGTACACACCATATACTGTACACACTGTACACAACATATACTGTACACACTGTACACAACATATACTGTACACTGTACACACTATATACTGTACACACCATATACTGTACACTGTACACACCATATACTGTACACAACATATACTGTACACACTGTACACAACATATACTGTACACACCATATACTGTACACACTGTACACAACATATACTGTACACACTGTACACACCATATACTGTACACACTGTACACAACATATACTGTACACACTGTACACAACATATACTGTACACACTGTACACAACACATACTGTACACACCATATAATGTACACACCATATACTGTACACTGTACACACCATGCATATACTGTACACACCATATACGGTACACTGTACACACCATATACTGTACACACTGTACACAACATATACTGTACACAATGTACACAACATACTGTACACAACATATACTGTACACAACATATACTGTACACACCATATACTGTACACACCATATACTGTACACACCATATACTGTACACTGTACACACCATATACTGTACACACTGTACACACCATATACTGTACACACCATATAATGTACACTGTACACACCATATACTGTACACACTGTACACACCATATACTGTACACACCATATACTGTACACACTGTACACACCATATACTGTACACACCTTATACTGTACACACCATATACTGTACACTGTACACACCATATACTGTACACACCATATACTGTACACAACACATACTGTACACATTGTACACAACATATACTGTACACAACATATACTGTACACACTGTACACACCATATACTGTACACACTGTACACAACATATACTGTACACAACATATACTGTACACACTGTACACACCATATACTGTACACACTGTACACACCATATAATGTACATACTGTACACAACATATACTGTACACAACATATACTGTACACACTGTACACAACACATACTGTACACACCATATACTGCACACACTGTACACACCATACTGTACACACTGTACACAACACACACTGTACACAACACATACTGTACACAACATATACTGTACACACTGTACACAACACACACTGTACACAACACATACTGTACATAACATATACTGTACACAACACATACTATACACAACAACATATACTGTACACAACATATACTGTACACACTGTACACAACATAGACTGTACATACTGTACACAACACATACTGTACAGACTGTACACAACATATACTGTACACACTGTACACAACATATACTGTACACAACATATACTGTACACACTGTAAACATATACTGTACACAACATATACTGTACACACTGTACACAACATATACTGTACACACCATGTACCCTCTACTGTGAGCGATTTGTAGTGTAAAATTTCCCTGTGGATGATTAATTTCTATTCTATTCTATTCTGTCTAGGTGTCTGCGTGCTCCACCGTCCACCCAGGGGTCCTTCAACCTACAGACATGGTCCAGAGGAGAGTAAAGGTATATGCTTTATGTATTTTTATACCTGTTTATTATGTCTATTTTATTATTTTGTATTATTGCACAATCGAAGCGGGCATGTACACAATATATACTGTACACTGTACACACCATATACTGTACACTGTACACACCATATACTGTACACACCATATACTGTACACAACACATACTGTACACACTGTACACAACATATACTGTACACAACATATACTGTACACAACATATACTGTACACACTGTACACAACATATACTGTACACACTGTACACAACATATATGTACACTGTACACACCATATACTGTACACACTGTACACACCATATACTGTACACTGTACACATCATATACTGTACACACTGTACACACCATATAATGTACATACGGTACACAACATATACTGTACACAACATATACTGTACACACTGTACACAACACATACTGTACACACCATATACTGTACACACTGTACACAACACACTGTACACACCATACTGTACACACTGTACACAACACACACTGTACACAACACATACTGTACACAACATATACTGTACACACTGTACACAACACACACTGTACACAACACATACTGTACATAACATATACTGTACACAACACATACTATACACAACAACATATACTGTACACACTGTACACAACATATACTGTACATACTGTACACAACACATACTGTACAGACTGTACACAACATATACTGTACACACTGTACACAACATATACTGTACACACTGTACACAACATATACTGTACACAACATATACTGTACACACTGTAAACATATACTTTACACAACATATACTGTACACACTGTACACAACATATACTGTACACACTGTACACACTGTGCTCCACCGTCCACCCAGGGGTCCTTCAACCTACAGACATGGTCCAGAGGAGAGTAAAGGTATATGCTTTATGTATTTGTATACCTGTTTATTATGTCTATTTTATTATTTTGTATTATTGCACAATCGAAGCGGGCATGGCCACCCGCATTTCACTGTATGCCTGTTATGTATGTGATGAATAAAACTCTTGAATCTCTTGAATCTTGAAGGTGCATGGGGTCTGGACGATCAAGATGTTTCGTAGTCCCACCACCATGATTCACTACAACAAATTCATGGGCGGAGTTGACCTTTCAGACCAGCTGATCCAGTACTACTCCACACACCGCAGAACTTCCCACTGGTACCGGACCATGAAATCAGTAAGGCAAAACAGGAGGCACACATGACTCACAAGGACTTCATGTGCGAGATAGCGCGTGAGTTGTGTGGCGTGGACATCACACTAACTCCTCTTGACAGGAAGGTAGACCATATCCCTGTTGCCATCGCAGCACCTACAGAGGACGTCAGACAGAAAGCCACACATGGCCGCAGGATCTGCCAGCAGTGTCACAAAGGGGGGAAAAGGACCCCGACTCCCTGGAAATGCAAGCGCTGTGATGTAGCCCTCTGTCTCGTCATTGGCAAACTGTTTCGAATTGTGGCACAGTTGAGCACACAGTACAGCACAGTACAATGTCGCACACACACACACATATGTATATGATGTACAGTAGTCTACAGTAGTCTATATAGTGTATATATGTATATTGAATATTCCTCTTTACTTTTACTATTATTATATTATAGTATTTTTATTGCACATTACTTTAGTTACATTCCATAATGATGCTATATTTTTTTTTTTACTTTTACTTACTTTTTTACTGACTATTTCTAAAAAAGCATGATGGTGAGATTTTCCAGTTGAGAATCTACATTTCGTCTGGGTTTATTACCTGTGTATTAAGAAAATACTTGTTTTTTAATTGAATTCTGCCCTTTTCTCTTTTGTTTATGTAAATATGCTACCTGAGGGGGCATTTCCACTGTTTTATATGCTTGATTGAATATGTTTGCATTGGTTCATAGTAAAAAGAACACATTTCTCAATCCGATTTTGTGTTTTGTGTTGTACAGTAGACAGTAGTATATACAGTATTATGCAGTATGAAAACTGTCAGGTCATATATGTGAGGCTGTGCTGGAAAAAAAAGATACCAAACATACCATGGTAAAACATTTTAAAATGGGAATTATACCATTTAAATCAAAATTAGCTAAAACATTGAAAATATCCCACAACTCCGAAGAGAAATAATGTTTAACCCTTATGTGGTGGTAGGGTCTCCAGCGACCCGTTTCAAGGTTATAATATGTAATAACTATCATGTAGTTGATTTGATTAGAACAAGGCTTTATGATATCCTCCACAACACATATTATACATATTATATAAGCGCAGCAAAACTGTCACCATTTTGAAAATTCTGAAGGTATCTGCAGAAAAAAAGGTACGACTGTGGTGTTAGGGTCATTCTTGACCGGGCAAGGTAAACTATACCATAAAAATACTAAATATAAATAAATAAAATAATAAATATACTAAACTTTTTTTCAGTAGTTATATTCTAATATTGTTCTATTATAGTCAGAAAACATTATTATCTATGGGTTTCACATTTAGTATATTATGATTGAACAACCTCATTTTCATCTAAAAAATAAGGGACATGATGTGATTGTAATACAATCAAATTACAATGGGATTATATGGTTATGAATGCATATAATGTTAGTTAGGATGTAGTATTAACTATATTGAGTGATACTCCTTTCTTTTTAGTGGTCAGGACTGAGTTAGACCCCGGGTCAACATTGACCCGCTAACCGGTCAGTGGTGCCAATTCCTAACACAACATGAGGGTTAAGGAGGTGGACTGTAATGAGCATAGCTGCCTATAAATTCTCGACAGGTAGCCCTTTAGAGTGGGAAGAGGGTAAGAAAAATGTCGAGTTATTATGTTTCATATCAAACCTGAAGGCAGAAACTATGTTTCTTATAAAACCTTCTGAATGCAGAAATGATATATTTACCTTCTGAATGCAGAAACTATATGTTTCTTATAAAACCTTCTGGAGACAGAAACTAGGCCTATATGTTTCATATAAAACCATATAAAACCTTCTGGAGGCAGAAATGATATGTTATAACACCTTCTGAAGGCAGAAACGATATGTATTTATATAGACGTGTGTGTTCCGGTGTATATGGTTTTCTGAGGACAGACGTGTGTATTCTTATTTATACGCTTCTCTGAGGACCCTCATGTCCCGCCCCACGTCTGTATCTGATTGGCTTACCACTAGTCCTCACGAGTCTGTCCCATGACATAACATAACACAAAAAACAAACATGTGTGTTAAATTATTTTGAAGTCAGTTTCCAGCAGTTGAGCGCCATCTATTGGTAAATATATTTTTTTCAGGGTCCATATCACAGCGGAAAGGGGGGTCCTCGCAACCTTATTGATATCTCAAGGTCCTCGGGAGTACCTGTTAACACGTATGTGTGTGTGTGTGTGTGTGGAGCGACATTATTATGTATCTGTTCAAACAACAAAATTATCTGTCATCTGAATTTAGATAGGAGACCGGAGGTGGGCGTGGTTTATACCAGAAGTCACCTTAAAAGGGAACTATCTTATAAATGGCTTTTTTCAGTGTTTAGCATTGTTTCCTAGCTATGTGGACTTATATTAATATTATCTATGTCCCTAATTCTCATATTGGCGCATTCTTCCAATTCTCCTCTCACAATATTCACCCTCACTGAACTGAGTCATCTGAAAATGTGCTGATTTGTGATGTCAGAGAGACTCAGCTGCATGTTGAGACTCACACACTCCACACAGTTACCATTGTGGTTGGAGCCCAGGCTCAAAACGGCTTAAGATCTTGAGGTAGAAAAATGTTGTTTTTGAGGACTATAAAATATAAAATTACAGAGGTGTTCCATAAACTCACAGGAATTGTGTAAAAGTGCCCAAATAGTGAAAGAAATAGTAAAATAGTTCCCCTTTAAGGGAGACCACCCACCTAGATAGGGGAAAAAAATAATAAAGGATGAAATCATTTGCAAACATCTTAATTGTTTAGAATAGTCAAAAAAAGAAAAAAAAATCGTTAATCTTTTTTTGGCCGCATAATTTTCTTCCCCGAAAAGGGGCGTGGTCTATTCAAAATGGCCCCTTTTTGCATGTTACCCCAAGCTAAATTGTGCAAAAATGGATGATATATAGATATTTACTCATGTTACTACATTAAATACTGAACTTTTTGCTCGAGGATTTTTTGATATGCCAGATTTCCAGTTCTGCGATCTGATTGGCCACTGACGTTTCTGGTGCGATCTGATTTCCCACTGACGTTTCTGGTCATGTGACATGTGCGCCCAATCGCGTGACACGCCCATTTCCGCCTCTAACAGCCTGCAAACTACCTAACGCCTAGTTTATCACTGGTTAATCAGTTGGTTAAGGTTAGAGTTTGGAATCAGGGCTGGTGTCCTATCGCCCTGCTCTAAGACAAACTCTAACCTTAACCAACTTCGAAAGAGTGCCTAAGCTTAACCGGTGATAGAAACAGGCGTCACACGATTGGCGCGACCAGAAACGTCAGTGGTCAATCAGATCGCAGAACGCGGAACTGGAAATCCGTTATATATATTTTTTTGCAAAAATCTTTTTTATAAAATGTTCTAAAAATCTGGATGAGTGATATACCAAAATCCTCTAGCAAAAAGTTGTGGTATATGGATAGGAGGAAACGTGGCCAGTTTGGTGTGTGGAGGTACTCGAGAAATTGAGATTTATTGTTTTATGTGTAATACAAACTCATACAATCTCATTTTGAGAAAAACACCTTTAAAGTTTTGTATTGTCTGTAAATCAGGCTATGTATGACATATCAACAAACTATTTGGCACAAATAAGCAGGATATAGATATGAATAAAGGTGGAACGTTTGGTGTGTGTAGATGCTAGGGAAATGGTACATGTCTACCCTTTGGGAAAACGCCTTCAAAGTTCTCTATTGTAAAATGCCATACATTTTTATTTGAAACCACTATTTACAAACACAACACCAGTGTTAATTTAGTCAACGAAATTGATGACGAAAGATCTTCGTCAACGAAGCTTTTTCCCGCGACGACAACGAGACGTGACGTCGCGTACATTTTTAATTAAATATCGTTGACCACAACTGAGGACACAAAAATGTAGTTTACGAAAACCATGACGAATTCTCTCTTATTTTATGTTGACTAAAACAAGATCAGACAAAATAATTATAACTTTTAGAATAAGTCACGTTATTATTTCAGCATTTCCCATTTCCGTTTCCAGGTTAAGCTCTGCAACGTTTATGGCTAAAAGCCAAGCTACATGAGGCTAAAAACCGCGTCCCAGGTCTCTCGTGACTACAGCTTATACCAATAACCATGAACGGAATCTGCTACTCTCTCAACACTCCTGCGGCAGCCGAACAGTTCTACCAAAAGAACATAGCATTTAATACGACGGAGGCTGAGAGGATGGCTAGGCTAATAGCCTGGGAGTCGGGACCTATATCCCAGACACAGACTTGCTCTCTTTCATCTGTGTACACCCACTACTATCAACATTACACAATACACATGGATACAACAAGGACAAGACCACGTTCACTTAAAAAGGTAATGTTGGTATGAAAAGAAAAGAAACAGACGAGTACTAACACTGAGATTGACCCTGCTATAAGTGCGCTTGAAGCGCACTAAAACATCGTAATGACTTTTTATTTTTCATATAATGTTGGGTACATGCTCAGTAGAGTTAGAACGCTCCCAGTCTTAGGGGCTGTGATATTTTGTTACCACACTTTATGCACATAGAAGTGCGGTGGCAGGTTCGCTAAGCTAATGTTGTTAGCCGAATGCTCTGATGGGGGCCGCCATTTTAAGTTTAAAGTGACGTCAGCGATCTATGGTACGACTCGAGGGACAAAAGGGAATGTGTGTGTGACGTGTGTGAAATTTGTACAGGTCCCAGTGAGAATTGCAATCAGTGTGTACTGTGTATTTAAACTATCCTAATGTTACGTTGTTGGTAAAAAAAAAAAGCTATTTAAATCAGAATATGTTCCATTCCATGTCTGACTATTTCTGAATCTATTGACCATTTCAAGGAATGTTTGGTTACTATTGGGCTTCTAGCCTTCTACTGAACTTATTGTGAATCAGCTGATAGGGCTTTGGCTAGACTATACTTAATAAATAGAATTGCATTATTTACAATATAAACATATAAAATGCCCTTTTTTCATTAGCGAAAACTAGACAAAAATCATCAGTTTTCTGCGACTAAATCTAGACAAAAACAAAAAAGACAAAATCGAGACTAACACTGACTAAGACTAAAATGCTCAGACATTTAGTTGACACAACGTTAGGTTATGACTATAACCAAGTTCTGTTAGTTAGGGGCGATGCTTGGCATCACACTGCACTATCTCGCGTACGTGCACGCGTACTGAATAAACCACAAATGTACCTCTAATACCAGTATTAGTCTGACCACACCCCTCATCAGCTTACCTTCATAAGCAGGTGTGTGGTCACCTGCTCTCCTCCTTCCCAAGCTTTCACCACAAGGTGAGGACAAGGGCTGCAGCGGCCGTCTGATGCCAAGCATCGCCCCTAACTAACAGAACTTGGTTATAGTCATAACCTAACGTTCTGTATCGTTAGTGGCTTAGCTTGGCATCACACTGCACAAGGGAGGCCAAGCGGAGCCACTTGGCTGACAAATACACCCCGCTGACAGCCCCCCAAAACCATCAGAACAGGGAGGGCCGAGCCCCCCCGACCCCCCCTAATGGAGGGTATCCCCCCTATTAGAGGCTTCACGGGAAGGCGACGGACCCGACCGTGCGAAGAGGCACTCAAGCAACTTAACGCACAGGGTGAGCAGACCGTGGCTTGACCCCACGACTACACACACGCACAACCCGCATGCCACCCGGGAACGAACGGAGGAACAACCTCGTCACTGCCCCCAGAATCACGGGGTCAAGGGCAAACCCAACCCCGTGGCAAGGCCGTAGCAGCGGAGCGCGAAGGAAGACCCAGACCCACCAAAAGGACTGGACTCCCTGGAATGGGGGCCCGGAGAAGTCCATGATGCCAGCATCAAGACCCCACCAGGTGGGCACGTAGTGCCCCGCCCCCCACATCGCCAGCGTATTCGGACAAAGGCCCCCCAGTTACTGCACCTGGTAATCCCAGGCGGTATCCCACCAAGTACTAACCAGGCCAGAACCTGCTTAGCTTCCGAGATCGGACGAGATCGGGCGTGTTCAGGTCGGTATGGCCGTAAGCCGAGCGGGCCCCGTCCCCCCAACAGTACACCGCCTGGCACACTAACCCTGCAGAACAGACAGTCAGCATGGCCGTAAGCACACAAAAAAGGTTAATTAACGGAAGCAGGCAGCGCACCGGGGAAAAACCAGGCAACAGGCTGTTAACCCTAGCCTGGAGACTGCGGACGAGACAGGCGCCAGAGGGGACAGCTGAACACAGCTGCCCCGGCGGAAGGGGCGTATGCTGGCGTTGTTGCATGACCAAGCCTCCATTTAAAAACCCCCACCCAGAGGGGTCGAGGCAGAGAAGGCTGACACGATTGGCAGACGTCATGAACGTGCAGGGGCACCCTCAAACGGTGAACCCGGGAGTTGACACTGCACCAACACACCAGGGAACCAACCACCTCGGTGTTACCCAATGCGGTGGTTGTTCCTATAACCCCTCAAGAAAAAACTCCAAAACACACCTGCGGGTATACACCGGCTATACCGCAGTACAAGTGTTTCAGTTTTCAAAAAAGGGTTAACCCAGGCCTACGGGTCGCAAACATCACTTCGGACCGGGCCTGGCGGTACGGGAAGCACAGGGTCACCAGAGGAGGTCAAAAAACCACCCCCACAGGCCCCTCTTCGCCATGCGTGAGAGAGGAGCGAAAAATAATGGAGAACCCGCCCCTAAGCACACCGTACTTGGTATTCCCAGGCGGTCTCCCAACCAAGTACTAACCAGGACCAACCTGTGTAGCGGCCGAGATCCGACGAGATCGAGCGCGTACAGAATGGCATGGCTGTAAGCCATGACGACAGTGCTGAGTAAAAACATACCCAACCAGGGTCTCCATAGCGCTTAACCCTGTGACACCCAGACCGACCTGGCATTTTTCCCCCTGAAAAAAGCCCAAGTCCCTCAGGGTACCAGAACAGCAGATCTGCATCCCCGGCGGACAACGGGTTCAACTGATCTGGACCAGCGTGACCAGAACCAGTCCCGTGCCCTAACCACGCCGATATGCCTACTCCAGGAGAAGGGCAGATATGCGTGTGGATCTTAACATGAAAAGAAGGCGCCACCCAGACGTCCGGACGAACCGCGCCTGGTGGCCCACCCCAAGGGCGTGAGACCCCACTACATATGTTCAGATCCATCCCGTCATCATCCCCCAGACATGAACGAGAATCCGTCGACAACCCACCCAGGTCATGGGATGTGGTCGTCGGAAGAGGAAAAACCCCCATCTCAGTTGCTTTATAAAAACGCTGTTTCAACCACAAGCAACCAAGGCGTGCCAGTCAATCGCCTGTTTACAGCGAGCTAGCACTATACGTGCGTCGGGACACACCCCCATCAATGAACAGGCTATTTAGACCTGTCATTGAATCCCCAAGGCGCCCAGGGGAACGACAAGAGGGGTGTGACACTCCCTAACTCCAACACTTCTGGAATAGAAAGAAGGAAGCATCAACAGTATGTATCCCAGTCTACACAGCCGGGGTAAAAAATGTTCACATTTTTACATCCCACCACCCTCCCATAGGAAAGAGACGGGGATCCCCAGAGAGACTTCCCACGCGAGCTGTACAGATTGAAAAGAATATATTGCACCTCGAGCCATGTAAAAAACTGGTTTTAGGGCCTCCGGGGAAGAGGCACTGAACCCATACACACTCAATAAACGAATTGAATCGAATATACAAACAATAGAAAAGGACCCTTCTAGAGGGTCCACTCACTTTGACAATCTGAGGAGGAAGGCTCTGTACTCTGATGGAGGCTTCCTCACATGGAAGAAGGAGTCCGAACTCACAGAAGGCCTGAATAGGCGCTTGGTGAGGAGGAGCCCTGACCACCCCCCCTGAAAACAGATCCATCACATGGACCTGAACAGCACACGGAAGTCCTACCAACAGAGACGCGCACGGTGACGTACTCTATGGCGGGAGAATTCCTGCGGTGCACACGCCCAATATACCAGGCCGTGGGACCAGGAACTCCCTCCCCCCCCCCCCCCCCCCCCCCCCCGTAACGTGCCGAACCGCCACGTGACGGGAACCTTGAAGGACAGGGGGTGTACCCCTGACCGACAGAACAATGGGGAGAGGAAAGGTTACCAGTTCACCCCTTTACGACCCCACACCCATGATACGACGTAACGACAAAAAGAGAATATGACACAGTCATAGTCAGCTCTATGAAGCGTTTCACAGCTCCACACAGCGCATGAGCTAACCTGCTATCTGATTTTTACTAAGGAAAAACACAGAATAGAGAGGGCTCTAAGAACCCCGGTCCAACATACACATGTGCTTCTGTGGCCAGTACAACCCAGTTGTAGGTCACATGACACACACAACCCATCATCACCTACAAAAAATGGCAAAAACACTCAACAGAGGAACGCCGTTTTTTTCACAATGAGAGAATACATCATTCTTGATTAGTATCGACCACAGGCCTTGCTAAGCACACATGACAGCAACCAAACCAATTTCCCTTTAGGAAATAAGTTTCTCCAGCAGATTTAGCACAACCTCAGCAATTAAGCTAAGAGTTACATCGTATCCCTACCACACAAAAGACACAATTAATGCACAACATGTCTGATAGGAGGTGATAAAGTCCCCAGGGAACCGGGGGGGAAAAACACAATCCTCCTATTTTACCCTCAATACGGCCAGTTAAAACAGGAAAACCTGTTAATGTGTGAACACACTGTTCATTGTCATTACAGTCTGAGAAAGAACATTCTTTTACTCACTTGTCACCAAGCATAGCTTCATAGGTTAGTTACCTTAGTTGTGAGTACACGGCCGTGTTACTCACACAACAACCAGATCATTACATCCCGTTTGCACGGAGAAGCTAACTGCCAGTGACAAAAACAGCTCACACATAACCCGCAACATATCCTAAATGCATTGTAGCAACACACGTTTTGGGAAAAACACCGTTATTCACAATACATTTAGCAAAGTAAAACCAGAAGACGTGTTATGAGGTCTGGTCAACCCCGTTCCTACCCGGAACGCAGATCAGCGAAGTGCAGTCACAAGACACCGTAGAACACAGCCGTCCTGTGTTGTTCGATCCGGGCAGCGTCGCCGCTCCAACCAGTCGCTACAGTCCTCTTTGTTGACGCAATCCCCGTCCAGGCTCAGGGCAGGGTCGACGAACATCCCCTGTCAAGGATGACGTCGTGGTCAAGAGTGTAAAACATGTTAAAATCAAAGCACGTTCAACAGAATAGCATCAAGCTAACGGCTGCTCCAACCGTTCGGGTGCTATTGCTTCTGCTCGCGAGACGCCGATCTAACGACGCACGCGATCAGAAGCGAGCTCCCGGCGGCGCGCGAGAAGCTAAGCTACCCCGCGCCAGGCCATGGCCATAGCAGCAAGCTAACGTTACCTAGCGACCACGACATGCTAGCCCCGCAGCTAACAGCTGACTGGCTAATAGTAGGCCTTAAGCAGGCCATGCAGCGATCCAGCAGGCTAACGCAGCAGTTAACAGCTGACCGGCTAACCGTAAGCTATGAACATGTAAACAATGACATAACACTCACCCAGACAGGCCGCCGTTCTGAACCTCTCCTCACTTTTTAAGAGAAAAGAGAAAACAAGATGTCAACACCGCTTCACAACGGTGACATTACCACATCCGACGGAGTCAGCACAGTACCAACTGGCCTGTGTAGCTGACTTTGAACATGAATCTGCCGCTATCGCACATTACATGCACATATCCCCTCGTGAAGGAATACTCTCATTTGGATATGAAAGATGGGGTCTTAACACGGTGACAGAGAGAATCCACTCGTCCAGAACACACAGGGATCACCAGTGTCAATGGTCGCGGCCCACTAGTTAAAACTATAATGGTCTCCAGACCAAGGCCTTCTGTCGCCTAGGTGGCTGAACAAAGGACCCTAGTCTGGGGCCGGTTTCCATAAACTTTGTCAAGTAGCCCCCATAGCACTAACAGACAAGTGGAGCCCGCCAGCAAACACTACTCACCCAACCTGGAACGCACCGCTTCTCACAACAGCGGCATGTCCGACAGTTCAGCTGTGGCCTGACAGGTTTCACCCCAACAAACACAGCAAGGAACTGCAGTTGAGAAGCATGCAGCGGCGTGCTCCCAATACGAAAACCGGTGGAGGGTTTTTAGAATGATCATCATCTTCCAGACACTCCAGTACGAAGACAATATCGCCGTATTTTCTCGAAAATAGTGAGAGAGAAAATAAAGATATGATGTCAACGTATCCTTGTTTCCCAAAGCTGTTCCTAATCCAATTTCTTCCATCATGGTGTCAAGTGTGGGGATCTACCGAGGCACTTCTTCCTTGTGGTGAAAGCGAGAAGGAGGAGAGCAGGTGACCACACACCTGCTTATGAAGGTAAGCTGATGAGGGGTGTGGTCAGACTAATACTGGTATTAGAGGTACATTTGTGGTTTATTCAGTACGCGTGCACGTACGCGAGATAGTGCAGTGTGATGCCAAGCTAAGCCACTAACGATACAGAACTGACTAAACGAAAAATAAATGCAGATGACTAAATATGATGAAAACGAAAAAGGAGCACTTGACACATGACTAAGACTAAAACTAAAATGAAAATAGCTGCCAAAATTAACACTGCACAACACCCAATCAAACCATTAGTAATAGACAACCTAAACACATGCCTGATAACTGAATAATAATAATAATAATGATGTAGTAGTAGTAACAGTTTAGTAACAACACAACCGATTACTGTACCCCCTAATAGGCAAAAAAATATTTGAATAGATATCACTATGAAACTTTCCCAGTTTGTTATGTACATATAAACTAAGAAAACAAAAATTGCAAGTTTTCTGAATTTTATGTTTATATATGCAGATGTGGCACTTCCCCATTCGATATGTGCACATTATGGATGCAATCATGCAAAATGAAGCAAAATAAGCAACTAAATGTGTTTTTTTTTAAGTTTTCTTGTCACTAGTTTGAAAGAAGACATGTAAAGGGGCAACATTATACAAAAATCGCAAAATTGCCCCAAAATCTGGAAAAGGGTATTTTAGGTGGGTGGTCTCTGAGGGGTGGGTGGTCTCTGAGGGGGGGACAGCACCCCCTAATAGGGAAAAAAAAACTTGAATAGATATCACTATGAAACTTTCCCAGTTTGTTATGTACATATAAACTAAGAAAAGATATATTACAAGTTTTCTGAATTTTATGTTTATATATGCAAATGAGGCACTTCCACCATTAAATATGCACATATTTGCATGTCGCCAAGACTCGCATCACCAAAATGGATAATGCCAGATTCAAAAACTTGGTTTCATTTTGTTGATACATTCTAAACGAAAATTGTTATATAAAGACTTTGTGGCTATGTCCTCATATCAGCCCATACATCAGGAAATACTGTATACTGTCGCCTAGTTTTGGTATATTTGGCTATGAATGATAAATATCAACAAAACTTTCTATAGAAAGAAGCATAATATGGATGGGAACAAATGTGGAAAGTTTGGTGTGTGTAGGTACTATGGAAATGGAGTTCCACCTATTTGTGTGTAAGTAAAATGCATAAAAACTAGTTTTTCAGAAAACGACCTCAAAGTTTTGTATTGTAAACAGCTATTTACAAACACAACACCCAATCAAACCATTAGTAATAGACAACCTAAACACATGCCTGATAACTGAATAATAATAATAATGATGTTATTGAACTGAACAGACAGGCTACAAACCTAATTGAATAGATATAACTTTCCCAGTTTGTTATGTACATATAAACTAAGAAAGAATATATTGCAAGTTTCCTGAATTTTATGTTTATATATGCAAATGAGGCACTAATGTACAGTCTCCTCCCCACCGTATGTATATATTCTCTCCCCACCACCATATGTATATTTCTCTCCCACCCACCCCCTCCTAATGTACAGTCTCCTCCCCACTGTATGTATATATTCTCTCCCCGCCATATGTATATTTCTCTCCCACCCACCCCCTCCTAATGTACAGTCTCCTCCAGGGACGTGCACAGGACTTTAGAAAGGCAGGTGCCCGAAATCATAAAAGGGCATTTGGGGTTAATACAAGTCTATCATGGTACATTCAGTTTCACCGATAGATGTCACCAAAACTACATAGTGTCCCTTTAATAACACAATATGCGCTCCAGACCAACAGCTGCGAGAGAGAGAGAGAGAGAGAGAGAGAGAGAGAGAGAGAGAGAGAGAGAGAGAGAGAGAGAGAGAATGCTGCGTGATTTTCCTGCACTAGCAGCAGCAGACAGGGAGGGGCTGGCGACGTGTTTCACGAAAATATACAGTGCACTGCAAACCCGACATTTTATTTTGTTGGGCAAATACCTTACCTGATGTGTACTCTTGCTTTGTTTTAGTTGAAATAGTAACTGTAAAAAAAGAGGTCTCGACTTGAGTGTGAGGGCACTGTGAGCTCAACAACAGCTGGATATCAATTTCCTGTTCAGTGCACTGCTGGCCCTGCGCGGTTTACATGTCTCATTGATCATCACCCACCCACGTGCTATGCCTATGCGTAATAGGTCCTTCCAGGCTGGAAGGACCTATTATTTACGAGAGGGGTGGCATTTCTCTCTCTTTCTTTACCTAATATTTAGATTCTATCGTGACATCTTTCATTTGGAAGGGCAGGGCAGTATATATATATGTGCAACTGTAAAAAAAAATAAAAAAAAGAGGGTGGCATAAAAAGGGCACTTTCTAATGAGAAATGAAAAAGGCAGGTGCCCGGGCACCCCTTCACCCCTATGTATGCACGTGCCTGGTCTCCTCCCCACCGTATGTATATATTCTCTCCCCACCATATGTATATTTTTCTCCCACCCCCTCCTAATGTACAGTCTCCTCCCCACCGTATGCAGGCACGTGCACACATAGAGGCCAAGGGGTGCTTGAGCACCTGCCTTTTTGAGCCTCATAAAAAAGGTGCCCTTTTTGAAAAAAAAATATATAAAAATGTTTTTTTTTTTTTTTTTTTTTTACCGTTAGCGCATATAGACTGCCCTTCCAACTGAAAAATGTCAGGATAGAATAAAAATATTAGGTAAAGAGAGAGAGATGCACCATATTCCATTGCAGTTTGCACGGCCTCCTCAGCGTGCCTCTCCGCGGACCTATATATTTTATGCATAGCGTGGGTGGTGATGATGATGATGATAGAAACCGCTGTGGCGCATACAGTTGAATGCTGGTATTACACTCATTGAGGGACACGAAGAAGTCAAGTCTGATGGGATTTGGGAATCTCAAATACAAATCGGGATTGGAATAAAAAATGCATTTATATTAAACAATACAGAATATACAGCACTTCTTGGGGTCTGTAGGGTAAGCACTTATTCCCTCCCCCCTGAACATTTATGGAGATGTATGGGCCTTTTAAGTCAGTGATAAAAGTGTCTTTCAAGGATAAGTGAGGTCCTGCGCTGATTGTTATAGTTCAATATTCAATATTTGATCACCAAAACCCCCCAAAAAGCATAAAAAGGGGGCCCCCCCACCTGAAAAGGGCCCTTAAAAATCGGGCTCGCGCGCTACGCGCGATCGGTTTAAATACACACAGGTATAGTGCCCTTTTCAGCCTTTGAGCACCTGCCCCTCTAAAGTCCTGTGCACGTCCCTGACGTATGTATATATTCTCTCCCCACCATATGTATATATACCGCCATCTTTCTCCCGGGTTGGTGTGATCACATGACTGACAAAGCCATGCAGTGATAGGCCAGAAGTCAGTTCGATTGCATTTTATTATTATTTTCAATGCTATAAATTCGGTGTCTGATCAAATTCAAATACTTCTGTCACTCATTTGCTTCCATACACCAAGAGAACAGTAGGTGGACACAACAGCACCGTGCCTGGCATGGTGGCCACATAACCACACACACACACACATGCATATCATCTGTCAGACGGAACAGCAGCATTAATCATACAAGCGTGTGGATAGAGTTTCACCGGCACCAACATGCTCAGTAAGAATCCATGACACCTGAAGGTAGCCTGGCACGGCAGACACATAAACCACACACACACATTATACAGCTGGCAGATGCAGCAACAGCAGCACAAAATCTAATTCTACCCCCCGACAAAAACGATACGTTACCCAATACACAGCAATATTGAAATGTCCAATACTACAGTAGGAAATAGTAAATTAGCTTACATTTGACACACACACAGCAGGAGATGGCGGGGCTTAGTGTAGACTGTTTGTTGAACACACATGACGGTGTCAGGTGTCAGTCTGTATGTCACCATTGATACCCCGATGACAGATTTGATCCCACTGACACCGAAAATAGTATTTCGGCTTGTCATTGGTAGTCTGAATCACAGGATATAGACTGTTTAAGCATCCCATTGCCTGTGGTGCATTTGTTCCTATTGCTAGGTTTTAGTGAGTTTTTCCTTACCTTTGCATGGGGTATGTCTGGGAGTGTTGCATTCATTTATTCAAAAATGTTTGGACTTTATGGTGTTTTTGTTTTGTTCTTGATTTATTGTGATGTTTCTTCTTGACTTGTTTAAAGAAGACGTGTCCGGCCCATGGGGACATTAACATGTGTTGTTTTGATTTGATTTGATTGGCCAAACAATTAAATGGGAATTATCCTCTCCTTCCGCTATCTGTGACACTATTTTGCAAAGGGCACCGTCGCTGCAGCCTGGGCTCAGACGATTCATGTTGGGAAATATACTACTAACCCTAACC